>NC_081376.1:14048644-14236144 GCF_030684315.1 Stegostoma tigrinum
CCCTCTCGCCCCCCCTCCCTCGCCCCTCCCTCCCTCCCTCTCTCGCCCACCCCTCGCTCTCTCGCCCACCCCTCCCTCTCTCGCCCCGCCCTCCCGCCCCCCCTCCCTCCCTCCCTCTCACGCCCCGCCCTCCCGCCCCCCCCTCCCTCCTCCCTCTCACGCCCCCCCTCCCTCCCTCCCTCTCACGCCCCCCCCTCCCTCTCGCCCCCCCTCTCTCGCCCCCCCTCTCTCGCCCCCCCTCTCTCGCCCCCCCCTCTCGCCCCCCCCTCTCGCCCCCTCCCCCCCTCCCTCTCTCGCCGCCCCCTCCCCCCTCCCTCTCTCGCCGCCCCCTCCCCCCTCCCTCTCTCGCCCCCCTCCCTCTCTCGCCCCCCCTCCCTCTCTCGCCCCCCCTCCCTCTCTCGCCCCCCCTCCGTCTCTCGTCCCCCCCCCTCGTCTCTCGTCCCCCCCCTCCGTCTCTCGTCCCCCCCTCCGTCTCTCGTCCCCCCCCCTCCGTCTCTCGTCCCCCCTCCGTCTCTCGTCCCCCCCCCTCCGTCTCTCGTCCCCCCCCCTCCGTCTCTCGTCACCCCCCCCTCCATCTCTGTTCCCCCCCTCCGTCTCTCGTCCCCCCTCCCTCGCCCCCCTCCCTCCCTCCCTCCCTCCCTCGCCCCCCCCTCCCTCCTCCCCACCTCGCCCCCCCCCTCCCTCCCTCCCTCCCTCCCTCGCCCCCCCCTCCCTCCCTCCCTCTCTCCCCCCTCCCTCCCTCCCTCCCTCTCTCCCCCCCCTCCCTCCCTCGCCCCCCCCTCCCTCCCTCCCTCTCTCCCCCTCCCTCCCTCGCCCCACCCTCCCTCCCTCCCTCTCTCCCCCCCTCCCTCCCTCGCCCCCCCTCCCTCCCTCGCCCCCCTCCCTCCCTCGCCCCCCCCTCCCTCGCCCCCCTCCCTCCCTCCCTCCCTCTCACGCCCCCCCCTCCCTCCCTCCCTCTCTCGCCCCCCCCCTCCCTCCCTCCCTCTCTCGCCCCCCTCTCTCGCCCCCCTCTCTCGCCTCCCTCTCTCGCCCTCCCTCTCTCGCCCTCCCTCTCTCGCCTCCCTCTCTCGCCCCCCCTCTCTCGCCCTCCCTCTCTCGCCCCCCCTCTCTCGCCCCCCTCTCTCGCCCCCCCTCTCTCGCCCCCCTCTCTCGCCCCCTCTCTCGCCCCCCCTCTCTCGCCCCCCCTCTCTCGCCCCCCCCTCTCTCGCCCCCCCCTCTCTCGCCCCCCTCTCTCGCCCCCCCTCTCTCGCCCCCCTCTCTCGCCCCCCCCTCTCTCGCCCCCCCTCTCTCGCCCCCCCTCTCTCGCCCCCCCCTCTCTCGCCCCCCCCTCTCTCGCCCCCCCCTCTCTCGCCCCCCCCCTCTCGCCCCCCCCTCTCGCCCCCCCTCTCGCCCCCCCCCTCTCGCCCCCCCCCTCTCGCGCCCCCCCCTCTCGCGCCCCCCCTCTCGCGCCCCCCCCTCTCGCGCCCCCTCGCGCCCTCCCTCTCTCGCCGCCCCCTCCCCCCTCCCTCTCTCGCCCCCCCCTCTCTCGCCCCCCCCTCTCTCGCCCCCCCCTCCCCTCGCCCCCCCCGCTCCCTCGCCCCCCCCTCCTCGACCCTCCTCCCTCGCCCCTCCCTCCCTCGCCCCTCCCTCCCTCCCTCTCTCGCCCCCTCTCTCGCCCCCCCTCCCTCTCTCGCCCCTCCCTCTCTCGCCCCTCCCTCTCTCGCCCCTCCCTCTCTCGCCCCTCCCTCTCTCGCCCCTCCCTCTCTCGCCCTCCCTCTCTCGCCCCTCCCTCTCTCGCCCCCCCCCTCTCTCGCCCCCCCCTCCCTCGCCCCCCCCTCCCTCGCCCCCCCTCCCTCGCCCCCCCCTCCCTCGCCCCCCCCCTCCCTCGCGCCCCCCTCCCTCGCGCCCCCCTCCCTCGCCCCCCCTCCCTCCCTCGCCCTCCCTCCCTCCCTCTCTCGCCCCCTCTCTCGCCCCCCCCTCCCTCTCTCCCCCCCTCCCTCTCTCGCCCCCCCCTCCTCGCCCCCCCTCCCTCGCCCCCCCCTCCCTCGCCCCCCCCTCCCTCGCCCCCCCCTCTCTCGCCCCCCCCTCTCTCGCCCCCCCCTCCCTCGCCCCCCCCTCCCTCGCCCCCCCTCCCTCGCCCCCCCTCCCTCCCTCTCTCGCCCCCCCTCTCTCGCCCCCCCTCTCTCGCCCCCCCTCTCTCGCCCCCCCTCTCCCCCCTCTCTCGCCCCCCCCTCTCTCCCCCCCCCTCTCTCGCGCCCCCCCCTCCCTCTCTCGCCCCCCCCTCCCTCTCTCGCCCCCCCCTCCCTCTCTCGCCCCCCCCTCCCTCTCTCGCCCCCCCCTCCCTCTCTCGCCCCCCCCTCCCTCTCTCGCCCCCCCTCCCTCTCTCGCCCCCCCTCCCTCTCTCGCCCCCCCTCCCTCTCTCCCCCCCTCCCTCTCGCCCCCCCTCCCTCTCTCGCCCCCCCCTCTCTCGCCCCCCCTCCCTCTCTCGCCCCCCCCCTCTCTCGCCCCCCTCCTCTCTCGCCCCCCTTCCTCTCTCGCCCCCCTCCGTCTCTCGTCCCCCCCCTTCCGTCTCTCGTCCCCCCCTTCCGTCTCTCGTCCCCCCCTTCGTCTCTCGTCCCCCCCTCCGTCTATCGTCCCCCCCCCTCCGTCTCTCGTCACCCCCCCTCCGTCTCTCGTCACCCCCCCTCCGTCTCTCGTCCCCCCCCTCCGTCTCTCGTCCCCCCCCTCCGTCTCTCGTCCCCCCCCCTCCGTCTCTCGTCACCCCCCCTCCGTCTCTCGTCACCCCCCCTCCCTCGCCCCCCCCCCTCGCCCCCCCTCCCTCGCCCCCCCCTCCCTCGCCCCCCCCCTCCTCGCCCCCCCTCCCTCCCTCCCTCCCTCGCCCCCCCCTCCCTCCCCCCCTCCCTCCCTCCCTCGCCCCCCCCTCCCTCCCTCTCTCCCCCCTCCCTCCCTCCCTCGCCCCCCCCTCCCTCCCTCGCCCCCCTCCCCTCCCTCGCCCCCCTCCCTCCCTCGCCCCTCCCTCCCTCCCTCCCTCTCTCGCCCCCTCTCTCACCCCCCCTCTCTCGCCCCCCCCTCTCTCGCCCCCCCTCCCTCTCTCGCCCCCCCCTCTCTCGCCCCCCCCCTCTCTTGCCCCCCCTCTCTCGCCCCCCCCTCTCTCGCCCCCCCTCCCTCTCTCGCCCCCCTCCCTCTCTCGCCCCCCCCTCCCTCTCTCGCCCCCCCTCCCCCTCTCGCCCCCCCTCCCCCTCTCGCCCCCCCTCCCCCTCTCGCCCCCCCTCCGCTCTCGCCCCCCCTCCCTCTCTCGCCCCCCCCTCCCTCTCTCGCCCCCCCCTCCCTCTCTCGCCCCCCCCTCCCTCTCTCGCCCCCCCCTCCCTCCCTCGCCCCCCCCTCCCTCCCCCTCCCTCCCTCCCCCCCCTCCCTCTCTCCCTCCCTCCCTCCCTCCCTCTCACGCCCCCCCTCCCTCCCTCCCTCTCACGCCCCCCCCTCCCTCCCTCCCTCTCTCGCCCCCCCCTCTCTCGCCCCCCCTCTCTCGCCCCCCCCTCTCTCGCCCCCCCTCTCTCGCCCCCCCCTCTCGCCCCCCACTCTCTCGCCCCCCCCTCTCTCCCCCCCCCTCTCCCCCCCCCTCTCTCCCCCCCCTCTCTCGCCCCCCCCTCTCTCGCCCCCCCCTCTCTCGCCCCCCCCTCTCTCGCCCCCCCCTCTCTCGCCCCCCCCTCTCTCGCCCCCCCCCTCTCTCGCCCCCCCTCCCTCTCTCGCCACCCCCTCCCTCTCTCGCCCCCCCTCCCTCTCTCGCCCCCCCCTCCCTCTCTCGCCCCCCCCTCCTCTCTCGCCCCCCCTCCCTCTCTCGCCCCCCCCTCCCTCTCTCGCCCCCCGCTCCCTCTCTCGCCCCCCCCTCTCGCCCCCCCCTCCCCCTCTCGCCCCCCCCCTCCCTCTCTCGACCCCCTCCCTCTCTCGACCCCCCTCCCTCTCTCGACCCCCCCCCTCTCGCCCCCCCCTCCCCCTCTCGCCCCCCCCCCTCTCGCCCCCCCCCCCTCTCGCCCCCCCCCTCCCTCTCTCGCCCCCCCCTCTCGCCCCCCCCCTCTCGCCCCCCCCCCTCTCGCCCCCCCCTCTCTCGCCCCCCCCCCTCTCTCGCCCCCCCCCTCTCTCGCCCCCCCCCCTCTCTCGCCCCCCCCCTCTCTCGCCCCCCCCTCTCTCGCCCCCCCCCCTCTCTCGCCCCCCCCCCTCTCTCGCCCCCCCCCTCTCTCGCCCCCCCCCTCTCTCGCCCCCCCCTCTCTCGCCCCCCCCCTCTCTCGCCCCCCCCCTCTCTCGCCCCCCCTCTCTCGCCCCCCCCTCTCTCGCCCCCCCCCTCTCTCGCCCCCCCCCCTCTCTCGCCCCCCCCCTCTCTCGCCCCCCCTCTCTCGCCCCCCCCCTCTCGCCCCCCCCTCTCTCGCCCCCCCCTCTCTCGCCCCCCCCCTCTCTCGCCCCCCCCTCTCTCGCCCCCCCTCTCTCGCCCCCCCTCTCTCGCCCCCCCCCTCTCGACCCCCCCCTCTCTCGACCCCCCCCTCTCTCGACCCCCCCTCTCTCGCCCCCCCCCTCTCTCGCCCCCCCCCTCTCTCGCCCCCCCTCTCTCGCCCCCCCCCCTCTCTCGCCCCCCCTCTCTCGCCCCCCCTCTCGCCCCCCCCCTCTCGCCCCCCCCTCTCTCGCCCCCCCCCTCTCTCGCCCCCCCCCCTCTCTCGCCCCCCCCCCTCTCTCGCCCCCCCCCTCTCGCCCCCCCCCCTCTCTCGCCCCCCCTCCCCCTCTCGCCCCCCCTCCCCCTCTCGCCCCCCCTCCCCCTCTCGCCCCCCCCTCCCTCTCTCGTCCCCCCCCCTCCGTCTCTCGTCCCCCCCCCTCCGTCTCTCGTCCCCCCCTCCGTCTCTCGTCCCCCCCCTCCGTCTCTCGTCCCCCCCCCTCCGTCTCTCGTCCCCCCCCTCCGTCTCTCGTCACCCCCCCTCCGTCTCTCGTCCCCCCCCTCCGTCTCTCGTCCCCCCCCTCCGTCTCTCGTCACCCCCCTCCGTCTCTCGTCACCCCCCTCCGTCTCTCGTCCCCCCCCCTCCTCGCCCCCCCTCCCTCCCTCCCTCCCTCCTCGCCCCCCTCTCCCTCCCTCCCTCCCTCCCTCGCCCCCCCTCCTCCCTCCTCTCTCCCCCCCCTCCCTCCCTCGCCCCCCCCTCCCTCCCTCGCCCCCCTCCCTCCCTCGCCCCCCCCTCCCTCCCTCGCCCCCCTCCCTCCCTCGCCCCCCTCCCCTCCCTCGCCCCCCTCCCCTCCCTCGCCCCCTCCCTCGCACGCCCCCCCCTCCCTCCCTCCCTCTCACGCCCCCCCTCCCTCCCTCCTCTCTCGCCCTCCCTCTCTCGCCCCCCCTCTCTCGCCCCCCCTCTCTCGCCCCCCCCTCTCTCGCCCCCCTCTCTCGCCCCCCTCTCTCGCCCCCCTCTCTCGCCCCCCCTCTCTCGCCCCCTCTCTCGCCCCCCCTCTCTCGCCCCCCCTCTCTCGCCCCCCCCCTCTCGCGCCCCCCCCTCTCGCCCCCCCCCTCTCGCCCCCTCCCTCCCTCGCCGCCCCCTCCCCCCCTCCCTCTCTCGCCGCCCCCCTCCCTCTCTCGCCGCCCCCTCCCTCTCTCGCCCCCCCCTCCCTTGCCCCCCCCCCTCCCTCGCCCCCCACTCCTCGCCCCCCACTCCCTCGCCCCCCCTCCCTCGCCCCTCCCTCCCTCCCTCTCTCGCCCCCTCTCTCGCCCCCCCTCCCTCTCTCGCCCCTCCCTCTCTCGCCCCTCCCTCTCTCGCCCCTCCCTCTCTCGCCCCCCCCTCTCCCCCCCTCCCTCTCTCGCCCCCCCCTCCCTCTCTCGCCCCCCCCTCCCTCTCTCGCCCCCCCCTCCCTCTCTCGCCCCCCTCCCTCTCTCGCCCCCCCTCCCTCCTCTCCCCCCCCTCCCTCTCTCCCCCCCCTCCTCTCTCCCCCCCTCCCTCCCTCCCCCCCCCTCCCTCGCCCCCCCCCTCCCTCGCCCCCCCCTCCCTCGCCCCCCCCTCCCTCGCCCCCCCCTCCCTCGCCCCCCCCTCCCTCGCCCCCCCCTCCCTCGCCCCCCCCTCCCTCGCCCCCCCCTCCTCGCCCCCCCTCCCTCGCCCCTCCCTCCCTCGCCTCTCTCGCCCCCTCTCTCACCCCCCCTCTCTCGCCCCCCCCCTCTCTCGCCCCCCCCCTCTCTCGCCCCCCCTCTCTCGCCCCCCCCTCTCTCGCCCCCCCTCTCTCGCCCCCCCTCTCTCGCCCCCCCCTCTCTCGCCCCCCCCTCTCTCGCCCCCCCCTCTCGCCCCCCCCTCTCGCCCCCCCTCTCGCCCCCCCCCTCTCGCCCCCCCCTCTCTCGCCCCCCCCTCTCTCGCCCCCCCCTCTCTCGCACCCCCTCTCTCGCACCCCCCTCTCTCGCACCCC
Source organism: Stegostoma tigrinum (assembly GCF_030684315.1). NCBI lineage: Eukaryota > Metazoa > Chordata > Chondrichthyes > Orectolobiformes > Stegostomatidae > Stegostoma > Stegostoma tigrinum. Next base: position 14,055,035 of record NC_081376.1, read on the forward strand.
CCTCTCTCGCCCCCCCCTCTCTCGCCCCCCCCTCTCTCGCCCCCCCCCTCTCTCGCCCCCCCTCTCGCCCCCCCCCTCTCGCCCCCCCCCCTCTCGCCCCCCCCCCTCTCGCCACCCCCCCTCTCGCCCCCCCCTCTCTCGCCCCCCCTCTCTCGCCCCCCCCTCTCTCGCCCCCCCTCCCTCTCTCGCCCCCCTCCCTCTCTCGCCCCCCCTCCCTCTCTCGCCCCCCCCTCCCTCTCTCGCCCCCCCCTCTCGCCCCCCCTCCGTCTCTCGTCCCCCCCTCCGTCTCTCGTCCCCCCCCTCCGTCTCTCGTCCCCCCCCTCCGTCTCTCGTCACCCCCCCTCCGTCTCTCGTCACCCCCCCCTCCGTCTCTCGTCACCCCCCCTCCTCGCCCCCCCCTCCCTCGCCCCCCCTCCCTCGCGCCCCCCCTCCCTCGCCCCCCCCTCCCTCCCTCCCTCCTCGCCCCCCCCTCCCTCCCTCCCTCCCACTCTCCCCCCTCCCTCCCTCTCTCCCCCCTCCCTCCCTCCTCGCCCCCCCCTCCCTCCCTCGCCCCCCCTCCCTCCCTCGCCCCCCCTCCCTCCTCGCCCCCCCCTCCCTCTCTCGCCCCCCCCTCCCTCTCTCGCCCCCCCCTCCCTCTCTCGCCCCCCCCTCCCTCTCTCGCCCCCCCCCTCCCTCTCTCGCCCCCCCCTCCCTCTCTCGCCCCTCCCTCCCTCTCTCGCCCCTCCCTCCCTCTCTCGCCCCTCCCTCCCTCTCTCGCCCCCCCCTCCCTCTCTCGCCCCCCCCTCCCTCTCTCGCCCCTCCCTCCCTCTCTCGCCCCTCCCTCCCTCTCTCGCCCCCCCCTCCCTCGCCCCTCCCTCCTTCCCTCTCTCGCCCCCCCTCCCTCTCTCGCCCCCCCCTCCCTCGCCCCTCCCTCCCTCCCTCTCTCGCCCCCCCCTCCCTCTCTCGCCCCCCCCTCCCTCTCTCGCCCCCCCTCCGTCTCTCGCCCCCCCCTCCGTCTCTCGCCCCCCCCTCCGTCTCTCGCCCCCCCCTCCGACTCTCGCCCCCCCCCTCCGTCTCTCGCCCCCCCCTCCGTCTCTCGCCCCCCCTCCGTCTCTCGTCCCCCCCCCTCCGTCTCTCGTCCCCCCCCCTCCGTCTCTCGTCCCCCCCCCTCCGTCTCTCGTCCCCCCCCTCCGTCTCTCGTCCCCCCCCGTCCCTCGCCCCCCCTCCCTCCCTCGCCCCTCCCTCCCTCCCTCTCTCGCCCCCCCTCCCTCGCCCCTCCCTCCCTCCCTCTCTCGCCCCCCCCCCCCTCGCCCCTCCCTCCCTCCCTCGCCCCCCCCCCCCTCGCCCCTCCCTCCCTCCCTCTCTCGCCCACCCTCCCTCTCTCGCCCACCCCTCCCTCCCTCGCCCCCCTCCCTCCCTCCCTCCCTCGCCCCCCTCCCTCCCTCGCCCCCCTCCCTCCCTCCCTCCCTCTCACGCCCCCCCCTCCCTCCCTCCCTCTCACGCCCCCCCCTCCCTCCCTCCCTCTCTCGCCTTCCCTCTCTCGCCTTCCCTCTCTCGCCTTCCCTCTCTCGCCTTCCCTCTCTCGCCTTCCCTCTCTCGCCTTCCCTCTCTCGCCCCCCCTCCCTCCCTCCCTCTCTCGCCTTCCCTCTCTCGCCTTCCCTCTCTCGCCTTCCCTCTCACGCCCCCCCCTCCCTCCCTCCCTCTCACGCCCCCCCTCCCTCCCTCTCACGCCCCCCCTCCCTCCCTCCCTCTCTCGCCTTCCCTCTCTCGCCTTCCCTCTCTCGCCTTCCCTCTCTCGCCTTCCCTCTCTCGCCCCCCCCCCTCGCCCCCCCCCTCGCCCCCCCTCTCGCCCCCCCCCTCGCCCCCCCCCTCGCCCCCCCCCTCGCCCCCCCCCTCGCCCCCCCCCTCGCCCCCCCCCCTCGCCCCCCCCCTCGCCCCCCCCTCGCCCCCCCCCTCGCCCCCCCCCTCGCCCCCCCCCTCGCCCCCCCCCTCGCCCCCCCCCCCCTCGCCCCCCCCCTCGCCCCCCCCCCCTCGCCCCCCCCCTCGCCCCCCCCTCTCGCCCCCCCTCCCTCCCTCGCCGCCCCCTCCCCCCCTCCCTCTCTCGCCGCCCCCTCCCCCCCCTCTCGCGCCCCCCCCCCCTCTCGCCCCCCCCTCTCGCCCCCCCCCTCTCGCCCCCCCCTCCCTCGCCGCCCCCTCCCCCCCTCCCTCTCTCGCCGCCCCCTCCCTCTCTCGCCGCCCCCTCCCTCTCTCGCCCCCCCCTCCCTTGCCCCCCCCCCTCCCTCGCCCCCCCCCCTCCCTCGCCCCCACTCCCTCGCCCCCCCCTCCCTCGCCCCTCCCTCCCTCCCTCTCTCGCCCCCTCTCTCGCCCCCCCTCCCTCTCTCGCCCCTCCCTCTCTCGCCCCTCCCTCTCTCGCCCCTCCCTCTCTCTCCCCTCCCTCTCTCGCCCCCCCCTCTCCCCCCCCTCCCTCTCTCGCCCCCCTCCCTCTCTCGCCCCCCCTCCCTCTCTCGCCCCCCCCTCCCTCTCTCGCCCCCCCCTCCCTCCCTCGCCCCCCCCTCCCTCTCTCCCCCCCCTCCCTCTCTCCCCCCCCTCCCTCTCTCCCCCCCTCCCTCTCTCCCCCCCCTCCCTCTCTCGCCCCCCTCCCTCTCTCGCCCCCCTCCCTCTCTCGCCCCCCTCCCTCTCTCGCCCCCCCCCTCCCTCGCCCCCCCCTCCCTCGCCCCCCCCCTCCCTCGCCCCCCCCTCCCTCGCCCCCCCTCCCTCGCCCCTCCCTCCCTCGCCTCTCTCGCCCCCCCCCCTCTCGCCCCCCCCTCTCTCGCCCCCCCCTCTCGCCCCCCCCTCTCTCGCCCCCCCCTCTCTCGCCCCCCCCTCTCTCGCCCCCCCCTCTCTCGCCCCCCCCTCTCTCGCCCCCCCCTCTCTCGCCCCCCCTCTCTCGCCCCCCCCTCTCGCCCCCCCCCTCTCGCCCCCCCCTCTCTCGCCCCCCCCTCTCTCGCCCCCCCCCCCTCTCTCGCCCCCCCCCCTCTCTCGCCCCCCCTCCCTCTCTCGCCCCCCCTCCCTCTCTCGCCCCCCCTCCCTCTCTCGCCCCCCCTCCCTCTCTCGCCCCCCTCCCTCTCTCGCCCCCCCTCCCTCTCTCGCCCCCCCCCCCTCTCGCCCCCCCTCCGTCTCTCGTCCCCCCCTCCGTCTCTCGTCCCCCCCCCTCCGTCTCTCGTCACCCCCCCCTCCGTCTCTCGTCCCCCCCCCCCCCCTCGCCCCCCCCCCTCGCCCCCCCCCCCTCGCCCCCCCTCCCTCGCCCCCCCTCCCTCGCCCCCCCCTCCCTCCCTCCCTCCCTCGCCCCCCCTCCCTCCCTCCCTCCCACTCTCCCCCCTCCCTCCCTCTCTCCCCCCTCCCTCCCTCCCTCGCCCCCCCCTCCCTCCCTCCCTCTCTCGCCCCCTCTCTCGCCCCCCCCCCTCTCGCCCCCCCCCCTCGCCCCCCCCCTCTCGCCCCCCCCCCTCTCGCCCCCCCCCTCTCGCCCCCCCCCTCTCGCCCCCCCCCTCTCTCGCCCCCCCCTCTCTCGCCCCCCCCTCTCTCGCCCCCCCACTCTCGCCCCCCCCTCTCTCGCCCCCCCCTCTCTCGCCCCCCCTCCCTCTCTCGCCCCCCCCTCCCTCTCTCGCCCCCCCCTCCTCTCTCTCGCCCCCCCCTCCCTCTCTCGCCCCCCCTCCCTCTCTCGCCCCCCCCTCCCTCTCTCGCCCCCCCCTCCCTCTCTCGCCCCCCCCTCCCTCTCTCGCCCCCCCCTCCCTCTCTCGCCCCCCCCCTCCCTCTCTCGCCCCCCCCCTCCCTCTCTCGCCCCCCCCTCCCTCTCTCGCCCCCCCTCCCTCTCTCGCCCCCCTCCCTCTCTCGCCCCCCCCTCCCTCTCTCGCCCCCCCCTCCCTCTCTCGCCCCCCCCTCCCTCTCTCCTCGCCCCCCCCTCCCTCTCTCGCCCCCCCCCTCCCTCTCTCGCCCCCCCCTCCCTCTCTCGCCCCCCCCTCCCTCTCTCGCCCCCCCCTCCCTCTCTCGCCCCCCCCTCCCTCTCTCGCCCCCCCTCCCTCTCTCGCCCCCCCCTCCCTCTCTCGCCCCCCCCTCCCTCTCTCGCCCCCCCCCTCCCTCTCTCGCCCCCCCCTCCCTCTCTCGCCCCCCTCCCTCTCTCGCCCCCCCCTCCCTCTCTCGCCCCCCCTCCCTCTCTCGCCCCCCCCCCTCCCTCTCTCGCCCCCCCCCTCCCTCTCTCGCCCCCCCCTCCCTCTCTCGCCCCCCCCTCCCTCTCTCGCCCCCCCCTCCCTCTCTCGCACCCCCCCTCCCTCTCTCGCGCTCTCTTGCTCTCTCGCGCTCTCTCTCTCCTCCCCCCCCCCTCCCCACAACAAAAACCACTGACGATACCACGAGACCATATACAGGCGACCCTAAGTTGCTTTGGTTGTTGGCTGATTGCTAAGTAATTGCGCCACAAGTGTTTCCATGGTGTGCACATTAAGGTCTGTTCCTTACTTGAAATGTTAAATATTGCAGTGAAGTTTGATAATGAAATATGCATGTGCATGCTGCACAACATTGATTTACAATGTATTTGCATAAATGTCCCATTTTAAAATTTTTATTTTAGGGAAGACCGAAATCTCCATGCACGTTTCCCAGGCAACAAGATTATCAAGGTATGTAGATGACAAAATAAACTTTCCAGTTTGAAGATGTGTTTTCTAAGGCTTCCGGCAATTAGGCTCTGCATATGCGGCCTGCTGGCTGGTGAGACTGTCAACCAAGAAAGTGAGGTGGGACACACCAGCTGTGTAAAGAGACATTTTCATCAGAAGATAATAAAATGTGAGGCTGGATGAACACAGCAGGCCAAGCAGCATCTCAGGAGCACAAAAGCTGACGTTTCGGGCCTAGACCCTTCATCAGAGAGGAGATGTATTCTTTTCTGGTAAAATATAATACTTCAGCCCAGATACTTAAAAAACATACAAAATACTTGGTCCTTGTGATTTCTTGAACTGTCTTTGTTTGGGGAAACGACTTTGCTCCATGTTGGCCTTGGGCAATTTCTCTGTTTTGTCTCAACCAGAAGGTTTTTGTTCATTAATGCTGTTGTGGGACTCATGGTATGGCACAGGCCTGGTCTTTTCTTGCCTGTCAAATTTGGATGCTTGTATTTTCTTTTAAACAAAAATGAAATGATAAGTTTATTTTCTGTGTGGGTTCTTGTCGCTCAACCATAAACCTAATCTGAATCGGTGCTTGAAAAAAATAAACTTGGAATTCTGCATTGGCCTAAGATATCCCTTCCAGATGCAATTCTTCTTGATATAAGTGTTTAAGTTTTAAAATGTGCATCATCTGAAACAGGTGTACAAATGTTTAATGTGTGTAAGCTCTGTGCCACTGAGCATGTACTTAAGTTGATCAGTGAGGGGTGTGAGCGCTAATTTACCTACAGAGTTCAGAAATGCAGAATTCAATTCAGAAGTCACACTCCGGAACTTTGGGCACCCGGGCAGCAATGAAATACAATGGTGGAAATCGCCCCTTTTCTGCTTTGCCTCTTGATTTTCAGACAAGGGAGAGGAATCCTTTTGCAAGAACAGGCTGCAAAAAGAAACATAAAGCAATTTTGTAGAAAGGTTACATGTGAAACATCAGCTTTCCTTTCTATGGATGGTAACTAGCTTGCTAAGCATATCTACCATTGTCTTTTTATGATGTAGAAATAACAGCTCAGTCAACGGATCTTTGGCCCCACATGTCTGTACCATATTTTACGCTTCAAACAAACTTCTTCCTCCTACTTGTCACTTAATTATATCCTTCTGTTCTTTTCAATATCACCTGAAGAAGCAACCAATTGCATTTAATTAGCACATTTAATGTCTTACAATATCTCATGCTCTGAGGAGCATGGCAGGCAAAACCTAATTTCGAGCCACATCGGGAAATATTGCACCAGATGACCAAATGTTTGCTCAAAGGGAGAGATTATAAGGAATATCTGAAAAGTTGGCAAGACTAAGAAAAGAGGCTGGGAGGTTTAGAAAAAGGAATTCAAGAGTTTAAGACTCTGACATATGAAGATGCAGATTCCAAAGATGGGGACCATTAAAATTCGAGACACTTGAGTCTAGAATAGGCAAGTGTTGATATCTTGGAGGGTTGTACGGCTGGAAAAATGGAACAGGAAAGTCTTGGTCAGGATTTGAAAATATGGATGACAAATTAAAAATGAAGGAATTGTTTAAGTGGAAACCAGTGCAAGTCAGAGAACTGCAAGGAAAGTGCGCAACTTGATTTGCTGCCAAGAAGAAAATGGGCAATAAAGGTTTGGATGAATGCACATTTATGGAGGGTAGAAAGTGGGAGGTCGACCAGGGATGCATTAAAATGGTCAAATCTAGATCGAACAAAGGCCTAGACAATAATGCCAGCAGTAGATGGGCTAAGACTGGGGCACAGTTGGGCAATGTTATGAAGGTTGAAGTTAGTGACAGCACTACTTGGGCTCAGAAACTCATCTTGGGGTTTTATGATGGCAAGGTTGCGAACACTCTGATTCAGCCTCGGGTAATTAGCAGTGAGAGAGATGAAATCAATATTTAGGAAACTGTTTGTAGCGGGGGTAAAAAAAAACAAGGTTTCAGTCCTCATGGTGTTAACTAGAGAAAAGTATCTTGCTTCCCCGAAAGTGAACTAACATTATTCACGTCAGCCTACTGTGTCGTCCTGAGTTCTGCATTCTCAGCACTTCTGGCCAGACCATTACTCCTGATTTTTTTTTTAAATGTATGTTGAATGTTTTTGTTGGTATGGTCCCATTGTTTACATGTTTAATTTTATTTGTATTCTTAGGAATTTTGTAGAAATCTACTTTAATCTAGCTTTACATACACCTTAAACAAGAGCACAGTGGGTATTTATCTGTAGCAATCTCTTGCACCATTTCTTTTTTAGAAAGATTGAAATGCTACATTAAATGCATATTTGGTGGTCTAGCTGAAACTCTGATTCCGAATGGTAGTCATGGCAATGTTAGCAAGAGATCAGAGTTGCAAAATAGATTATTCTTTTAAAAGGAATCACTGGAAGGAAAAAATAAATTAGCACAGATTGTTCAGTCAAGGTCCGTGCATCAAATATCTTTGTAATTTTAGTTGTAGAGGGACCTGCTTTAAAGGGGATGCTGGCTTTCAGAAGAAATTGTCGGGATTACTTACTCTGTTTGTATGCAGGCATACAATATAAGGTTATGAAAGATATTGAAGCAGACATTTAAAAACTAATTTGCTGAGTACATCTTTGAAAACTTTGCCCCTTTAACCCTCAATTCTTCAAAACATTTGTCTTTTAAGAATATAATCACTGTAAATATTCTGAGGTCCTTAATACTGCAGACAAAATGTTGAAAACAACACACTGTGATTATATTTCAGGCTATGGAGACTACACTAATTAGTTTGAAATTTGAGAAGCGTCCATTGAAGTATGGTTGATGACTTTTTTCTAACAGGCAAATTTGTCTTACGTAGTAATCTGTAGAAGACAGTTGACATGTTTTGCTTCATAACGTGATGAAATCTGCCCAAAATTCTGCAAGTTTGTTCTTCCCTCTGATATAAAGATTACTGTTTGAATCAAATGGTATTTTGGTTTTACAGATATTCTGCAAATCATGTTTTGTTTTTGCTTTTATAACATGTTAAACTGACAAAATGAGCAGATGATATATTGGATTGAGATAAAAAGAATGGTGGCAGCTTGTATATTGTGCTCACTCCTCGTGACATATTATGAATATTTCGTGCATTGACATTGTTGTCTTGTGTTCCTGACGTCTGAACCCCTCTTCCCATCTCCAACTTATTTAGATGAAGATTTGTCAGATGTCAGCAGCAGTAAGATGGAAACTCCTAACTCCATTAACAGTTGTGATCCTCTGAGTACAATGGTAAGTAATTTTGACAGCTATTTATAACCTTGTTTGCGCATATTTTACCTGCTGCTTGTGTTAACCCTTTAAGAATAATTCTGGCATCCAAACCAATATTTCTGTGGTTTGAGAAATATTCTGATGGAACTGTCAGGAAAATAAAATTAAGTACAAAACAATTGCCTATGACTTATCTTGGTTGTTTAGAGTCAGTAATACAAAATGCCCTAATAACATCTGTAAACCACAAAAAGAATGCAGTCACCAGAAGTTCCCCTCAGGATGTAAATGGCAATTTTTTTCAATTTTTCACCAAACTTATGCTGACCAATCAGGAGGATTTTACTGGAAATCGGCATAAGTGCGAGGAAGTGCATTCTTAGTGTCAAAGTTGTGAAGGCTGCAGCTGAAAGAGATTCAATGGTTTTAGCCAATGAGACATCGTGCATGCCCCAAATATTGTAGGTCAGGCATCAACAAAATAAATATAACAAAGTAAAGGTACATGGGAAGCAAATAGTCAAAACAATAGAGAATGGTAACATGCAATTATACAGAGTCTTTGTTGTCCAGTGTGTCCCAAGGCTGTTCACAACTCAGTGTAAGGAATATTGGTCCTACATTATTAGTGTAACGACACTTCAAGAAGTACTTGATGATCAAATATTTTGGAATGCAATGTGCTTTAACGGTGCAAGTTTGTATTAGGAAAAAGACATGAGTTTTTTTTCAAAATGTTTTTCAGTACTGTAAGATAACAGAAAAAGGGGTTGCCTGTGTTAAGCTAATCTTTTATTGTTGGTGTTAGGACACCAAGAGTATTGCCGTATACAGCAAAGTCAGGATTAATTTATTTTTTACTTGATAGTTTTTGTTCTAGTTTATGTGAATCACAAGCAAAAAATCCTCAGGCAATTTATGAAAATGGGCAGCAGCAAAAGCTTTCCAATGCTTTCCAATGACACTTCAGTTGTATTCTCCAGCTTTTGTTTTACCACTTCCCTCCTCTGTTTAGAACTCAAGATTCTCTTCTTTCTGAACTGATTTTTATAATGAAGAGGGAGGGCAGATGAAAGATGAACTTCTGTACAAAAGCAACATAATGCAGCAACTTTTGTTGTCATTATGATCCAAAAGGTCTCGGCCTGAAACGTCAGCCTTCCTGCTCCTCTGATGCTGCTTGGCCTGCTGTGTTCATCCAGCTCTACAACTTGTTATCTCAAAATAAAGGTTGCTGACTTGACCAAAATGTTTCGGCATCTCATTTGATAAGCTGTTTTGGAGTAGATGTGAAGGAGAGAGATAATGGGAACTGCAGATGCTGGAGATTCCAAGATAATAAAATGTGAGGCTGGATGAACACAGCAGGCCAAGCAGCATCTCAGGAGCACAAAAGCTGACGTTTCGGGCCTAGACCCTCTCTGATGAAGGGTCTAGGCCCGAAACGTCAGCTTTTGTGCTCCTGAGATGCTGCTTGGCCTGCTGTGTTCATCCAGCCTCACATTTTATTATCTTGGAGTAGATGTGAAGTTGGTTTGCCAATCAAACCAACAGTTTTATGTATACTGTGAAGAATGAATAGTGCAAAAATCCACATGGGAGTTCTTACTCGTTTCCTCTGAATGTAAGCCCCCTGTTGTGTAGGTGGGGTCAGGGCCCACATCATGGCTGGTGATTTTTGCCTACGTGAAGCATTGTGTGTAACAAATACGGAGCATTGAAAGTTGAAAGAGAACAGCTGAAACTGGGAGGTGAATGGAATGGATGAAATGGTTATGACAATGCATCTGCCCATTTAATTTGAAATGATTCAATGTCCCTTGAGATCTCAACTTGAACTAGAAACTTAAATTTCAGCCAGCTGCCTGGTCCGACAGTTACCATGTTCTTGAGTGATTAGTCACAGTAGCTTTAGTGCAAGAAAATTAGTTTCAGAATCCAATTCATCACTTTCTGCCAAAGTTCTCTTTGATTCCAAAGTTCATGCTGCTGTCACTAGTTGTCTGAATCATCATGCTGTGCTTGCTGCAAGCATTTTGCCGTTCCCTGCCTTGTCAAATTCAATCTTTTGACAGGAGTTCCTGTTTATACTGTCGGTGTTTATTTGTGCTAATGCTATTGAGAGCCATTTTCTTGGCTGTTCTCAGTGGTGGATCACCATTTCCTGTATCTCACATTCTTAAAAGGAAAGTAATCCAGTACAGGTGCAAATACTTGGGCAGCATTTAATCAGTGAATGGAACATGAGTTCTCTCCAAAGCCTCTGGGCTTGTTGGAGCAGCATGTACAGGTCAGAAACAGCTTCCCAAGAAAGCTGAGCCATTCCTGGCAGCAAGCCGCTTCATCTCGCAAACTCATCCTGACCTGGGAAACCAAGAGTTTGTGGCTCGCACCTAAATAAGTCCTTCTGCCACCTTTTTCCTCCCTTTACAGTCCTCGTTAAGTACTACCCAGAGAGTCTGTCGAGGCCACATCTTAAATTCTCAGTCTCTCTTTCTTCCCTGAAGACTTCAAAGTAAAAAGGAAGAGGATATTAATGTTTGATGTTGTAAAAATTGAAGGAAGTTAGCAGATGCCAAGATTTGCACAGAATTTAGAGGTTTGTAAATCTGTTAGGAGTCCAGGATCTGCCTTAGGGCAAAACATAATATGATGCTGATGAATCCACTTTAGTCATTGTGCAGATGATGGGAATACCATTCACTCAAGATCTTAAAGTGATGTGAATTGATTCATTTCAAGTGAATTGATTTGATATCTGTATTTGAGCCAGGCTATTTCAGATTGACCCCTGCCTGTACCACTGAAAGAGAATGCAGTGAATGTACAGAGAAATGGAGGAAAAATAAAAGCACCAACAAAGACCAAGGCCTGCAGCAACCTGCATTGCGGCTGCTGAATGACTGCCAGATAAAGAAATTGCAGCACAAAGTCACCTCAGGATGCAGAGGAGGTACAGGAGTCGGAGTCCATCGTTCTCGATGCCATTTCTTCAGCGTGAGGATATCCCTGAACTGTGCCATCTGTTGGAGGAGGACTTCAATCCTGGTGACCATCAAGCTATAACCAACTTTTTAATGCACCTGGCTGTTTCCAAGGAGCTACAGGGGAGCCTTTGTGAAATCTTTCAATCCTCAACCCACAAAATTTTCCAAAAGGCTGTTACTGCTGTAATTTGTGCCAGATCACACCACACATTGTTTGCCAATGCCAGTGTCAGTGCTACAGCTTGGCAGTAGGTTTTGCCAACATTTGGCTCCCCTAGGAGTAGCAACGTGCTACAGACCATGCCCAGTTCGCACTGTGTGGCTGACTGCATCAAGAGAGAAGGCTTCCATTCATTAAGTATACAAGTCATCTGTGAACAACTGTATCATGGCTTGGAAGTCCTGCATCAAATGCCGTGCAAATCAACATGATGCCTATATCCTTGACACTGTCAGGTTCCAGCTTCATTTTCATTCCAGTATGCCTTATAATGATGGTTCTGAGGGGACATGAGATACCCTCTACCACCATGACTGATAACTCAGTTGTGCTACTCCCTGACTGTGACTGAATGTAGATACAGTGCAGCCCAATCTTCTGCAAGGCCATGGTGGAGCAGAGACAGGCTTCCTAATGATAAGGTTTCAGTGGCTGGATTGGCCTGGAGACACTTAAAGGTATGTTCCAGATAGTGTGCAATGTTATCTTTGCATACTGTGGCTCTGCATAACTGGAACAGAAAACGAAAGGGATGTGATGAACGCCGAAGAGCTGGGAGAGTGGCAGCAGTCTTCTGGGGAAGGAAGATTGAGTAGGAGGAACGTCACTTTCAGATGATAGAGTGCTACAGCTTCAGGCACAACAAGCCAGATAGGAATTAATTGACCCTCACTTCCACAGATGTGAGCTGGGTTATGTTATCATTCACTGACTGCGATTTAGTTGTTCAAAAGGCAAGCAGCTCCTGTTTCATCCCAAAAAGATTCATTCTTTTGTCTTTTTTTAAATCTGTGCTTTTCCTGTAGTTCAATAAAAGTTGCTGTCATCACCTGTTTGAAGGGTTTACACTGTGTGATGCTCTCATATTCAAATGTGACATGATGTTAGGCTACACTCAGCTTTTGGGGAAAGAAAGTAGCAACGCTTCAGTCAGGGTTCTAACGTGATATGGTGCTAAGGCTGGGTAGCCTGTGTAACATGAGTCTTGCTGCTGTGAGAGATGGTTTTGTAAAATAGAAATACATTTATAATTCTGTGATTCGATTTCCAATGAGACGTCATCAACCATGTGCCCTCGGAGACTTCCCTTTTTGATATCCTTCCCACTGCATGTACTATGAAGGTCTGTTCATGGCTGGCGGTATTTGGCCTGGAGGTCAGCTGGCCTTGAAATAAGGCACTGAGAGTGTGAGTCCCGAAAGGTCCTGGCATGGGTGAGTACTTTTGCAGTTACAGAATAGTGCGAGTGCTGTACCAGTGAGACGTGGGGTATACATGGGGAGGTGAGCTTTGGAGAACTGTAAGAGAGAACTCGCTGGAGCTCACTGAGAGAAACTGTCCATGAAATTCCCCAATGTATTTAATCGCTGATCAGAAATAATCCTTTTTTAAAAAGGAAATGTTATCTTCACCTAAGTGTCCTTTAACCAATGCAATAAAATGAACTGACCTGTTGTTTTAAATTAAAACATGTAGCCTCCCAGAACAATGATTCACTTCTGATTCAACTGTGCAGCTCAGAAAATTTCCAGACCCTGTTCTTTTTGTGTTATAGCAGACACTGAGGCCCCGATTCCCCAGTGTTATGTCAACTACCCCTGAACCACCATGCAATGACTCAATTCTCCGAAGGACCAGAGAAGAAGACCGGGAGATGCCACATAGAAGGTGAGACACTTGCAATTATTAGTGCTGCAATGAGTGATATCGAAGGGCACCTTAATTTAGGACAAATTGTCCCTCCTAAGTGGGTACCACCGCACTTTTGTTGGTATATCCCATCCAATTGCTGCTCATTCAATAATAAGGAGGGTAATGGGCCACAGGCTCCTTGCAACCTATCGACACACACATGAGGCTAGTGCCATCAACAAATATCACAATGGATTGTCAAAGAATCAACTAATCCTGAAGCAATTTTCTGGTTTCCCAAACCGCTTATACAATACCGTTTGGTTCTAATTACTTAGCTCCCTTTTCAAGATACCAGTTCTTTTGAATATTGTTTAATTTTCCTCTTCTTGACGCTTTCACAGAAATTTGTAACTATAGAACTCCTCACCTTCCCTTCATCATCCCAAGAGCCTCCAAGTCCCACAGTCATCACTTCCTTCTACAAACATTTTTCAATTCATGTTTGCTGTGACCTGATTCCTAATTTAAATAAATTCTTAATTAACTTCGATATTTTTCTTAACTTTTCAATCTTGATCATATCCTGCATTGTAGTCTAGACCCTTCTCCCGCTTACATTAAATGATATACTTTTAAATAACTAGATTGAATTAACTAGTGTGCTTTCATTTGAACTATCATAGTGGATTCTTTTCCTAAGCTTTGAGGAGCAATTAAGTTGCTTAGCAGCCAGTTACTACCCAAAACAATACTTCTCAGCAAACCATTGGCATCCTTTAATTCTAACTGGATGTACACTCATTGATAAGAGTAGAATCATTAAAAGTTGAAATACAGCCTTTCCCCCTTATTTTGACATGAGAAGGTATATTTTCATTGATCTGCCTATTATTTATCCTGTTAACCGTGCATGTTTGATCTAATTCTACATTGAACCTTCAGGACTAGATATTGAGCTTATTTATATGCTGAATTTCACTTAGGATATATTCCTTTGCTGAAAATTCATGAAATTTGAATTTGTCCTTCCTTGCATTCATTTTAGTTCTCATGAGTACATTGTCTTGATTTTATTACCAATTTATAACATTGAATAATGATTAGATTTTGTATTTACATTCCCATTTTTCTGACCATCCAATATGTAATGAGAACATTTTTTTTGATGTAATTGCCAAATGTGATATTCATTACCGTGTTGGAATGGGTGTACCCTGTGTGTTATCCAGTGTCCTGATCAAATATTCTCAAAGCTTCTGCACCATTTTTAGATGCAGATGAAAGCTCTCTCACTCGACTTCAACCATGTGTCTTTTGCTAAAGCCAAGATGTGCTGCCTCCACACCTCCAGTGTGACACTCCTGCCCAATGCAAAACATAAAATGACAATTTACAAATGGGTTGTACTGAATTATGTTCGTGCCTCACACAAGTGAGCTGAGATTACCCACATTCAATTCAAGTACGGTCCTGACAGTCAGTGGAGATGAAATATGTTTTCCACCTGAATTGAAACTGGGTTTACAGGTGCAAAGGGACAGTGTATGATCACACTTCCCCACCTGATGCCTAAAAGTAAATTCAAAAATCTTTCAATTTGTGTAATGACTACAATTTCATCTTTTATGTAATCATCTAGTCATATGGTTGTTCTGATTTCTTTCCTTCTCCCCCTCACCCACCCCAATACCCCCTTCCTCAGTGCCCGTTTGAAGAAATACAGGTAATTTCTCATGTAACTGTCCTGGTTTTGTAACCTGAGTTGCCCTGTTGCAAATGCTTGTCACATCCCTCGTGTCCAGTGTCACGTTGTGTTCGTAAATGTTTGGCTATTTAGAAGGAATTTCCCACATTATTTGCATCTTCAATGCAGATGTTTATACACCTGGGCGTGTAACTTTCACACAGCAGAGCTCTGTACTGCTTGTTCAGGGAAGGGCACATGGGGAGCACAGAGAGAGAAGCATTTTGGTAGAGCGTGCTATTTGGCCAACTTGCAGGAAAGGCACTAAACTGGGAAATGGCCAGTGCCACCATTTCTGTTTGAAGTTGGGAATTGTGCACCGTTACAATTCACATGGAGGCCAAAGTCAGGCAACAGAATTTACTAGAACCTGCAAATTTAAATTATGTTGGCTGACCCCAAAGATGATTGCAATTATCCCACCTCCCCTGCACCAGCTCTGCCTCTGAGCTTATGTACCTGTGTGAGAGGTGATTTGTTGCTATTGCCACTTGTGTTAAAGCCTATGCATTTGTTTCCATGGTGACTAAACAGTGTGAGGTCAGCTTAATGTGCAGCTGGAAAGAGTTGTCATTTGTTTTGATTTTTGTGATTAGAAAGCAATATTTCATGTTAAAGAAAACATTGCCCTCTGTGGTAGCATTTTTTTTGCTGTACAGCATTCTGTAAGTGCTATCTTTGATATGTGTGCGTCTTGTTCTGTATTTGAAAAAAACATTTTAAAATCTATGGTTTTATTGCTGTTTCTGGCCACCATTTTCCTCCTTTTTCTTCTCTCCTGAAGATGGTGACTCCTTGCTGAAATAATACTCGGTGTACAACATTTGCCCTTTAGTATCATTTCCCAGTGCTCATTAGTCATGTCGTAACTTGACAGTGAGTGGCAGTAAAGTATTCTATTGGTGTTTCTGGTTTCCAAGTCATTAATTAACACTAGTTGGAAATGCCACATCTTCTGACCACAGGTAGCCTGACTGACCTGCTGTCTGTCACTCCATCAGGGCTTTTGTGATGGAGAAGCAATCTATAAGTATACAATGTTGTTTTTTTCACATCCACTCCAAAGAAGCATTTACCATAACGATTGGACAACATAATTAAATCAACTGTCAAGCACACCATTGGCAATTTGTTGCTTTGCTGTCTGAGCACAAAGCTGAGGAGTTGGCTTGCATATTTAGATTAAAATTATGATCCTGAATAGCTGTCCTCCAGTTATAAAGTAATGATCCAATTGAGAACAGTTCTCGCCTATAAACCATGAAAGTGAAACTCAAGGAGTTGTCCTTAAAACTCTAAGTTTGGAACAATCCTTCCACAGATTTTGTTATATTGTTAGTTATTTCAATTTTATTCAAGTGGTGCCCAGTTTTTTTTAGAAATCTCATCGGGGCGGTACGGTGGCTCAATGGTTAGCACTGCTGCCTCACATCATCCGGGACCCGGGTTCGATTCTGCCCTCGGGTGACTGTCTGTGTGGAGCTTGCACATTCTCACTGTGTCTGCGTGGATTTCTTCTGGGTGCTCCGGTTTCCTGCCATAGTCCAAGGATGAACAGTTAGGGGGATTGGTCATGCTAAATTGCCTGTAATTTCCAGGGATGTGCAAGTTAGGTGCATTAGCTATGAGAAATGCAGTGATAGGGTTGGGGAAAGGTCTGGGTGGGACACTTTTCAGAGTGTTGGTGTGAAATTAATGGATTGAATGGTCTGCTTCCACACTGTAGGAATTCTACGTTTCGACAAATTCATGATATAGGAACTTTTAGAGAATCAATAGATGTATTTAATGTGGATAACAGGAGTCCATTCACCAGCTGGAGAGCTGCTTGAGTCCTAGAACATAGGACAGTACAGGACAGGAATGGGCCCTGTGGCCCGCGATGTTGTACCAAATTAAACAAATCCCCCTGCTGCCTGCCCTTGGTCCATATCCCTCCATTCCTTGCAAATTCACGTGCTTATGTAAAAGTCCCTTAAATGCCCCTACCATACCTGCCTCCACCACCACCCCTGGCAATGGGTTCAAGATTCCTACCACTCTGTGTGTAAAAGCCCTGTGCTATGTTTTTTTTGGGAAAACCAGCCACATTAAATGACAGTCAAGGACCGAACATTAAAATTAGAGCTGGACCATTCAGGAAGCACCTTTTCACGCCAGATGGAATTAAGAACATGTAACAGTGCAGCACAGCACAGTTCCTTTGGCCCACGATGTTGTGCAGACCTATTATCCTACTAAGATCAATCTACCCTGCATACCCTACATTTTACTATCCTCCATGTGCGTATCCAAGAGTCACTTAAAATTCTCCAAAGTATCTGACTCCACTACCACTACCTGCAGGGCATTCCACACGCCCACCATTCTGTGTGAAGAACCTACCTCTGACATCTCCCCAAAACCTTCCTCCAGTCACCTTAAAACTATGCCCCTTCGTAATAGTCATTTCTGCCCTGGGGAAAACATCTCTGACTGTTCACTCTATCTATGCCTCTCATCATTTTGTACAGCTCTACCAACTCACCACTCATCCTTCCTCACTCCAATGAAAAAAGCCCTAGCTCCCTCAACCTTTTGTCATAAGACCTACCCTCCAGTCCAGGCAGCATCCTGGGAAATCTCCACTGCACCCTCTCTAAAGTTTCCACGTCCTTTTTATAATGAGATGACCAGAACTGAACATAATATTTGAAGGGTGGTCTAACCAGCTGCAGCATAACCTCGCGGCTGTTAAACTCAATTCCCCTACCAATGAAAGCCGACACACCATACGCCCTCTTCACAACCCTATGAACTTGAATAGCAACTTCGAGGGATCTATGGATGTGGACCCCGAGATCCCTCTGTTTCTCTGCACTGCCGAGAATCCTGTCAATAATCCCCTATTCTGCATTCAAATTCGACCTTCTAAAATGAATCACTTCACGTTTTTCTGGGTTGAATTCCATCTGCCACTTCTTTGCCCAGCTCTGCATCCTGTCAATGTCCTGTTGCAACCTACACAGACCTCCACGCTGTCCACAACTCCAACAACCTTTGTGTCATCGACAAACCTATTAACCCACCCTTCCAGTTCCTCATCCAAGTCATTTATGAAGATCACAAAGAGCAGAGGTATCAGACCAGATCCCTGGTCAGAGTTCCAGACTGAATATTTTCCATTTACAACCACACTCTGTCTTCTATTGGACAGCCGGTTTTATATCCAGACAGCCAAATTTCCCTGAATCTCGTGCCTCCTTACTTTCTGAATGAGCCTACCCTGGGGAACCTTATCAAATGCCTTGCTAAAATTCATATACACCACATGTGCTGTTCTACCTTCGTCATTGTGTTTTGTCATAAACTCAAAGAATTCAGTAAGGCTTGTGAGGCATGAGCTGCCCTTCACAAAGCTATACTGACTATTTCTAATTAAACTGTGCTTTTCCAAATATTTTTAAGTATTATCTCTCAGAATCCCCTCCAATAATTTTCACACCACGGAAGCAGGACTGACCAGCCTGTAATTTCCAAGATTATCCCTATTCCCTTTCTTGAACAAGGGAATGACATTAGCCACCCTTCAGTCTTCTGATACATCTCCAGTGGACAGTGAGGATGCAAAGATCATTGCCAAAGGGGCAGCAGTATCTTCCCTCGCTTCCCGCAGAAACTTTAGGTATATCCCATCTGGCCCAGGGGTCTTATCTATCCTCATGTTTTTCAAAATTTCTAGCACATCCTCCTTCCTAACAACAACCTGTTTGAGCATATCTGCCTGCTCCATACTGTCCTCAAAAACGTCAAGGTCCCTCTCACTGGTGAATACTGAAGCAAAGTATTCATTAAGAACCTCCCCTTCTTCCTCTGACTTTACACACAAGTTCCCTCCACTATTCCTGATCCCCTACCCTCACTCTGGCCATCCTCTTGTTCCTCACGTAAGTATAGAAAGCCTTGGGTTTACCTAGATCCTATCCACCGAGGTTTTCTCTTAGATCTCCTAATTCCATTCTTTAGTTCCTTCCTGGCAACCTTGTAGACCTCTACTGCCCTGTCCGATCCTTGCTTCCTCAACCTTAAGTCAGCTTCCTTCTTCCTCTCGACTAGATGTTCCACATGTCTTGTCATCCAAGGTTCCTTCACCTTACCATCCTTTCCTTGCCTCAGTGGGACAAACCTATCCAGTACCTGTAGCCACTGCTCCCTAAACAACCTCCACATTTCTGTCATGCATTTCCCTGAGAACATCTGATGCCTATTGGCCTCTGTAGTTCTTGCCTAATTCCCCCTCCCCCAATTAAATACTTTCCCATACCATCTGCTCCTATCCTTCTTTGTGACAGCAGTGAAGGCCAGAGAATTGTGATCACGGTCACTGAAATGCTGTCTCACTGAGAGATCTGACACCTGGCCAGGTTCATTGCCAAGCACCAAATCCAATATGGCCTTCCTCTAGTCAGTCTGTCGACATGTTGAGTTAGAAATCCTTTGTGGACACACCTAACAAAATCTGCTCTATGCAAACTATTTGCACTTAGGAGGTTCCAGTCTATATTAGGGAAGTTGAAGTTGCCCATGACAACAATCCTATTACTTCTGCACCTTTGCGAAATCTGCCTCCCAATCTGTTCCTCAGTGTCTCTGTTGCTATTGGGGGGATTTATAGAAAACTCCCAATAAAGTGACTGCTCCTTTCCTGTTTCTGACCTCCACCCTTCCACAGCTGATGGTATCAGCTGTGATACCATCCCTGATTAACAATGCCACTGCCCATCACTTTTACCTCCCTCCTTGTTTCTTCTGAAACATCTATATCCCGGAACATCCAACAACCATTCCTGTCCCTGTGATATCCAAGTCTCTGTAATGGCCACAACATCATAGTTCCATGTACTGATCCACACTCTAAGTTCGTCACCCTTATTCCTGATACTTTTGCATTGAAGCAGACCTCAACCTGTCACACTGACTGCCACTTTGCACTATCAACTCCTTTCTCATGGACTCTCTGCTTGGTCCATCTGCCAGTTCACTGGCTACCCCATCTTCTGACCTGTAGCTCCAGTTCCCATCACCCTGCAGAACTAATTTAAACCCTCCCAAAGAGCTCTAGCAAACCTCCCGCCCAGGATATTGGAGCTCCTTCAGTTCAGGTGCAACCTATCCTTACTCTACACGTCCCACCTTCCCCAGAAAGCATCCCAATGATCCACAAACCTGAAGCCCTCCCTCCTACATCAGCTCTATAGCCATGTGTTCAGCTGCACTCGCTGTCTGTTTCTGCCTTCACTAGACCGCGGCACTGGTCGTAATCCTGAGATTACTACTCTGCTCACCCTGGCTTTTAGTTTCCATCTTAACTCCCTATATTCACTTTTCAGGTCTTCATCTCGTTTCCTGGCTATGTCATTGGTGTATCACGCCTTCTGGCTGCTCCCCCCCACCACCCCTTAAGAATCCTGAGACATCCCTGAGGAAGCAGCATACCATCTGGCAGTCTCGTTCACAACCACAGAATCTCCTGTCTGTTCCCATAACCAGTGAATCTCCTCTCACTATCACTCTCCTATTCTCCCCTCTTCCGTTCTGAACCACAGAGCCAGGCTCAATGCCAGAGACCTGGCCGCTATGGCCTTCCCCTGGTAGGTTGTCCCCCCAACAGTCTCCAAAATGGTATTCTTATTATTGAGGGGAACGACCACAGGGGATCCCTGTACTGTCTGCCTATTCCCTTTTCCCCCTCCTGACAGCCACCCAGCTATCTTTGCCCTGTACCTTGGGTGTGATCACCTTCCTATAGTTCCTCTCTATCACTCCCTCAGCCTCCTGAATGATCCGGAGTTCATCCAGCTCCAGCTCCAGTTCCCTAAGGTGGTTTTTGAGGAGCTGGAGTTGGGCACACTTCTCACAGGTGAAGTCAGAAGGGACACTAGTGGTGACCCTTACCGCCCACATCCTACAAGAGAAGCATGCAACTTCCCCAGAATGCCCCGTCTACTCTAGATAGCCAAAAGAATAAAGGAAAAAAAAAAAATCTTACCTTACCAACCCTCTGCACGGTCTTTTTTTTTGGTTAGAGAAGGAGGATGGGTGGGAGACACTACACATGCAGTGTTTCAGGTTTAGACGATGCCCAAATATAATAGTTCACCTCCCACCTTGCACTCTCACCACTCCCGCTGCTGAAAGCAAGTTAAGGTGGTCATGTACTCATTCAAGGTCCAGGATCACCAGATGGCACAGGCTGCAGGTGAGTCCTGACAGGGATCACAGTGGGCAAAGAGCAGTTGGCACTAAAGTGGGGAGTGGCGCTCAGGAAAAAAAACCCTCTTCCTAATTCCCACATGGTCTGCCTTTTTGAGCTTCTTGCACAGTGAATCCCTCACCTGCCACTGGATGAATATTTACTTGAAAGCTGTCCATACCACAGAGTTAGTTAAGATAAGGGCACAACATCACTGATCTGTGGCCTAACTAAAATCCTGACAGCCCACCTCCAGGCTTCAGTCCAGATTCTGGTCTGTTCTCGAAACACTGAAAAGAGATACTTGGTTTCTGTACAATAAGAGTGTGAAATTGACTGTGCACCCATCAAATTAATACTACGACTCAGAGGTCAAAATCACTTGCAGACTTGAGCCTCATGAATATTTTGAGGAGCAGAAATGAGGAATGCACACAAGCAATTGTCGCCTGATTTACTTGGGGAAGAAAATTGACCAGTAACCCCAGTGAGTGCCTCTCTTCAGGGGAGAGGGCATAGGTGGGTATGGAACAGAATGAAATCGAGTAGCCCCATCCTTTAAGATCCGTTGGTTAAGTCTTTCAGGAGCCTGAGAAGTGGTGACATTGAATTTACAGTTACGTCTGGACAGTGGCTTTGCAGTGATGTTGGAATTGCTCCACGTAATATTTATAATAATATAGTGCTGATTAGATGATGATATAGAGTGTCAAATACTATGATGATGCTGCTGGCTCTCTGTTCTTCTGTTTCTCTAAAACATTACTTGTCATCTATTTCTGACAGTATAACAGAGGAGGACAATGATAGTATCTGCTGTTACACCTTTGATACCATACAAACAGAAACAGATGGTACGTTTGTATTTTGACTAATTATCCAATTACTGAAGCTCAGATTAAAAACACCATGCATTTATAATAGATTTGTACAATCCATTTTGGAATTGGAGTAGTAGTACTTGATGCACAGTTCAGGGTGAATGGATGTTATATTGCAGTTATATGTAATTTTGATTACATTACATTCAGTTCTGGGTGGAAAGGAATTGAAGCAAATGCAGTGTAGATTCTTCAGAATCAGGCCTGAATGCAAGGGTTGAATTATGAGAAAAGGTTATTTTGACTCAACTTGTATTTCTTTTGAAATCGATAGGTTTGATAGAAGATTCCTGTAAAGGGGAATGTAACTTTGGAGCTAGACCACCTGAGCATGATATCAAAATGCACTTATTTTACACAAAAGGCATGGGAAATGGGTCTATGGAGATGTTCAAATTTGAACTTTTAGATTTTTATTAACAAAATTATTAAAAGCAATGAAACAGATAGACAGAGTCAAGATGCTAATCATCCATGATCTGATCCAATGGTGGAATAGGCTGGAGGGTCTGAAGTAGTCTCTTATAGTTTCTGTGTTTCTAACGTCAGTTCACCTATGCAATGTTGACAAGCTATTCATTAATGTTAATGTTGTGAACCAGATGAATATCAGGACAGGATCTCTCATGGACCACCATCCATCCACTCATCATCATCATCACATCAGTCTGAAGCTTTAGATTCATGCGAATTAGACCATATGGACTCCATATTCAGAAAATTCTCTTTGGAAAGGTGAGTAAATAAATCAAGAATTCTAATATGTGTTCTGAACACAGCTACTCAACATGGCAATGCTGCACTTTGAATATAGAGATATTTGTTTCCCCACCATTTTTCCTGCATATATTTGCATTGTGCATTTGTTGGAGTTGTAGCCAATGCCTTTCCGTGTAAGAAATACATTCCAAGTCGCATTTTTAAGGAATGAGGCATTTCACTCTGTTAATTAAATTGTTTTATACATTTCAAATCTTTCTGCGTAACTTGCTAGAAATATGAGCAAAGGCTCTGAGGCCACTGGGATGAAATATCTCTTTAATGAGACTGGAGAAAGAATGAGAGGAACAATAGACAAGGAGCATGAATTAGTCAAATTAGCTGCAGAAAAAGGAAGGGATTACAGAAGAGAAAATAAACAGAAAGGATAAAACGATTTAAAGTTTGAATGTTAGTATTTTAAAAATCACCAAAGGCCACTTACCTGCTAAGCAAATGAGACTCCTCAGTTTACATGTTCAGTTCAGTGCCAGGATGGGTAATTGGAGCCAGTCGATGATTATCGTTCGTTCCTGAACTTATTGTAAGAAGTCAATATGTGCAAATCCAGCAATTTCCTAAACAGCTTTGGGAATGAAGGTTGGGATGCCATTTTGCAAAGCAAGGCATTTCCACTCCATCTGCTGGCATTTTACCAGTAACGGAAAGTGTGAGACGGTCCTCCACTCTTAGACCAACTGAGGCCCTTGAGTATTTAATCAAGAGCCACTTTCCCTCTGCCTGCCACCACTGGCATTTTCCCAGCAACGGGGCTGTGGTATTGAGAAGACTTTTGTGATTGGGCTTTCCACTCCTCCCTGCCCAACAGGTCCCCACAGATGCTGCACTCTTCTGACCTTAGAAACGACAACCACGTCCCTTACAGGGGATTGTCTGAGTGAACCTAGCAAGTTGACCTCATTTACCTGTGTCCTGGTGTGTCTTCCATTGCTGATGGTCAATCTCTTGTTTCAGTCCCAACAGTGACCACTGTTCCCAGGTGATCTGAAGCTCTCAGTCAATCAGTCAGTAGCTCTTACGGTAACTGATAGTCTCCTCAATAAATGGTGTAATACTCTTGCTTCTATGAGGCAATGTTATGCATTGCAGTAAATGAACAATGCATTGCTCTATACAGCAACCTTTGGGTGAGGCAGTAAATTGCCAGATGAAGGCCAACGTTGACAAGACAGTATGTGAAAGAAAATCGGAAGAGGAGTCAAACAGATTGTGGATTCTCTATCACATTTTTTTTCTGTAGCAAGAAAAGCCTATGGAATTTAATAGGAAGCGGCAATAGAGATTGAATGAAGTTACAGTCAGAAGCTGTTCTATGTACCCTTATCACATTTGTATGAGTTAGTAGGCTCATACATGAGAAACTTAGAGAAATACTGAACATTTTGGCTACATTTCAGATCGTGGAATGGTTACAGCTCACAATTAGGCCATTCGGCCTATCTGCAGGAACAATTCAACCCGTTCCATTCCCACACCTTTCCCTGAAAGCTTGCAGTTCTTTTCTCTCAGGTGCTTGGCTGAATGCCTTTGAATGTTGTGAATAAATCTGTCTCTACTATGCTGTCGGTGCGATCAGATCCTTACTACTCACGGACTAAACAGGTTTTTCCTCATGTTTTTTGCTTCTTTTGTCAAATGCTTTAAACCAATGTCCTCTAGTTTGTGATCATTCTGCCCATGGTAGTTTCTTTCCACTGACTCGATATAAAGCAACTCTAACAAATACAAGTGATTAGAGCCCTGATTTTTTTTTTTGTTTTCTATTTCTGTCTAGACCTTTTCGTCCATCTGTGACCTCTGCTACTCAGATCAGTAACCCTTTGAAACAAATGCTGCACACAACACTCAGTGGGGACAACCTGGTTACTGAAATCTCTGTTCTTGGTGGAAATGAAAGAGGCCTTTTCATTCAATCAGTACAGTCCAGTTCTGCTGCAGAGAAGGCAGGGCTGAAGGAAGGACACCAACTGATTTTGGTAAGAGGTGTCATGCTGAGCCATCTAGGAAAAGGCAAGATTTGATAATTGCTGCTCCATGTTGTTTCAGTGACTAATATAGGAAAAGGAAATTGACTGATATAAATGCTAATTTGTGCCAGTGTCAATATTGGGAACATTGATTGCGTCTGTCGAAAATGGAAAATGTGAGTGTATTTTGAAAACTATATACATAATCGAGTGTCTGCCTGATTGAAAACCCGAGAAGCAATCTAAGATCTCTGACAAATTGTAAGTGGTTATTGTCATACTGTTGCATCCTTATTGATAGGTACATGATGATGTGGGATTGATTGTAAACAGTCTGGTAACAGATACAAATCGCTGACCATTTTACAAGCAGATATAAATTGAAATGTCATTTTTATGACAAAACAAACCGACAATGCTGCGATTTGTGTGATAAACACAGGAGATTTTCTTAAGCAGATGCTGTTCCGAGGTTGGAATCTTCAAACTTTGTCCATATTATGAAGTGCCAGCTTGGTTTGTAGGGTATACATTTGTTCATCCACAGTTTTGTCATGCAAGAATTTGCGTACCTGTTCTTGGCTGACACTTCAGCAGAGTGCAAAAGGAATGCTGCATTCAAAAGGTGCTGTCCTTTGAATGTGAAAGTACAGGAGTCTTTCTATGTTTTTTAAAGGAGCAAGTACTTGTCAGGGCAACCTAGTCAACATTTAACCCTCAAGCAATAATATCTCGCTGCTCTACTTATGTGAACTTGATGTGCAACAATAGAAACAAAATTTTAAAAATAAAGGACTGTCTTGGGGACTTTGTAAGGATGTGAAAGATACTAAGCAAATGGAAATTTTACTTTGCATGATAAGGGAGGCATTTCAATGCTGTGTCCTTGCAAGCCTCGTAGAAATGTTCATTCAGTTTTGGCTTGTATTCAGTTTTTGATATTGTCTAGCTCATTAATTTTTCTTCACTATGGCAAAAGGAATACAGGGAGAAATAAGAAGAATTTATTTCAGACATGGTCTTCTTAAGGTCTGGAATAAGCTGCCATAAAAGCAGATACAAAAATATCAAAATGGAAATGAATTTATTCTTGAAAAGGGAAATTTGCCAGGCTATAGATAAATAGCAGGGACGTCAAACTAATTGAATATCTCTTCTAAGGAGTCAACCAAATGCAGTGAATAGCCGCCTCCTCTGCTGTCTGATTTTGTCATTCTGTGTTATCCTCCCAGTGCATTGAAAAATGGGACTATGAAATAGCCAACCTAGTTAATTTCAATAGTTTATCCTTTTTAGTTGCGCCAAGGAAATGTATATGACAGGAAGACCCATTGGATAGGCCCTGAACTTCATAAAGTGTTAGACTCTATTTTATCTCTCGTATCCCTCCAGTGCTTTCCCCCAATGTGCCAACAGTATCTTTATTCACTGCATTCATAAGTAAACTGTTTCTGTCCACCAGTTAAATAGAATATTATATACTACAAAGAAACAGGTTATCAGCCCAACTCTCTGACGCCAGTTTTTATGCACAAGCCACCTCCCACACCCATCACCTACAACATAATCTACCTGTTCCTTCCGCTTATGTTTATCTAACTTCACCTATTTACATTTATGCCACTTGCCTCAATCGCTCCATGTGATAATAAGTTTCACATTATGATGGCGTTCTGTATAATGAGTTTTCTCCTGAACTTCATATTGGGGTTGTTTATTAGTCTTTTTTATTTCTAACCCTTAATTTTGGACCTGCTATTTTCCCTACTAAAGGATATGAGATTCAGTGGTTTGTTGACTTTCTTCTTTCTAAGGTTGAGACTGTATTGTTGCAGAATTTGCGATTAAGTCAGTCTCTACCTTTTAAAATTCTGAGCAAGCTAATTAGGTTTCTAAAGTCCTTCCTTCAGTGTAAATATTGGTATTTCAGCAATGGTGTTACATAATATGTAAAGTTATCTGTAGCTGACTTTAGAATTATCAAGTAGAAGGGAATTAACCTTTAACAAAAGTCCTTAATCATGTAGGAATTTATAAAGCAGCCTTAATTAATCTTGAGTGACAGCTTATAAGATGGGAAAGGTGATATGCTTCATTTTATTCTGTGGCTGAAAATCTATTCTGTGGAATTAAACTTCTATTTCAAAGCAGTCTTAATATACAACTTGATAGTCTAGAGAAGCAAAAGCCCGGTGGGATATAATTGCAATTGTTCCTTATTATTTATGCCATAGCAATAGTAGATCATATTGTCTTTGCAGACGCTGCTGAAGAAGGTGTATAGCACACTTGCCTCTATTGGTCAGAGCGTAGAAATTAGGATATCATGTTGAGGCTGTACAGGACATTAGTTAGGTTACTTCTGGAATACAGCGTTCAATTGAGGTCACCCTTGTGTAGGAAGGACTTTGTTAAACTTGAGAGGGTGCAGAAGAGATTTACAAGGATGTTGCCAGTGTTGGAGGGTTTGAGCAATTGGAAGAGGCTGAATAGGCTGGTGCTATTTTCCCTGGAGTGTTAGAGGCTGAGGGGTGACCTTCTAGAAGGTTATAAAATTGTAAGGGGCACAGAGAGGGTAAATAGCCAAGGTCATCTTCCCAGGTTGGGGGATTCGGTTTAAGGTGAAAGGGGAAAAAAATTTAAAAGGGACCTGAGGCGTAACTTTTTCAGAGGATGGTGTGTATATGCAACAAGCTATCAGAGGAAGTGGTGGAGGCTGGTACAATTACAACATTTAACAGGCATCTGGATGGGCACATAAATAGGAAGGGCTTAGAGGGATATGGGCCAAATGCTGGCAAATGGGACTAGCTGACATTGAGATATCTGGTTGGGATGGGCGAGTTGGACCGAAGGGTCTGTTTCCATGCTGTGTGGATCTTTTTAAATATAAGAAGAACAGCTAATGTTGTCAGATTTTCTTGAGAGGTAGGCTAAAAATTGATTCTGGTCCATTTTCAGGTGCAGGGTTTTCAATTCATGAACTGTCCATGCCTGCTGCCTTTGAGAGAGGTTGTGCACAAACTTGATACTGTCTCCTCATTTGCCTAACTGTAGTGTTCTTGTTATAACTAGTGGGGCCTATTAGCTGACTGCTAGAGAATTCATAAGGGAGCCAAGCAGCATATATAGATGGCATTAAGCTCAGACAATCTATTTTTCTGAAAAACGAACTGCATTCCACAGAGAGAGCTGTTGCATCTGACTGTATGGACTGTCACTGGCTGCTTGATGAGGACACCAGGAAAGAGACAAGGCTTAGATCCACAGCGACATAACAGCACAGGAAGAGGCCATTCAGCCCATTGCATCTGTGCTAGCTGAGTAAACTAGCCGCCCATTCTAATTGTACGTTACAGCAACTGGTCACCTGTTCTGTAACAGCACTTCAGATCCAAGTTCCTTTTTAAATAAATCGAGGGTTTCTGCTTCAACCGCCAAACTGGGTAGTGAATTCCAGACACCAACTGGTTCTGGATGAGAAAGGTTTTTCCTCATGTCCTTTCCAATCCTTCTACCAGTTACCTTCAGTCTGTTTCCTCTGGCCCCTGCCCCCATAATTGACCGCTCTCCGGAGAGAAACAGGTACAGCTATCCAAGATAACAAGGTGTGGAGCTGGATGAACGCTGCAGGCCAAGCAGCATCTTTAGAGCAAGATGCTACTTGGCCTGCTGTGTTCATCCAGCTCCACACCTTGTTATCTCGGATTCTCCAGCATCTGCAGTTCCTATTATCTCTGATACAGCTATCCAGTCTGTCCAGGCACCTCATAATTTTTTTACACCTCAATTAATTCACTCCTTAGTCAACTGTGCTGAAAAGGAATTCAACCGTGGCCTATGCAAACTGTCCTCATTGCTGTAATTTTCAAGCTCTGGCAATGTGTTTGTAAATCTCCTGTACCGCACTTATGCTGTTCTTGTAATGTGGTGACCAGAAAATTCCAACTATTCAGCATTACATCCTTGCTCTTGTATTCACTACCTCACCCAAAGAAGGAAAGCATCCCAAATGGCTTTTTTAAATATCTTGTCCACCTGTTCTGCCATTTTCAAGGACCTGTGTGCATGCAGTTCAAGGCTTCTCATTTCTTCTACCCCTCTCATTTCCCGTCTGTTTTCTTGTGTGCCCACTTGCTTTGTTTGCTCTCTCCAAATGCATAACTTTGCACTTCTCTGGATTGAATTCCATTTGCCTCTTACTCCTACTCAACCAAAGCAGTAATATTTTGCTGCAGTGCACAACCATTCTCTTGACTATTAATCACCTAGCCAATTTTTGTGTTGTTTGCAAATTTCTCAATCATAACTCCCACATTTAAGTCTATATCATTAATAAATACTATAATCAACAAGGGATTCAAAACTGTGCTCTGTCAAATACCTTACTAAAATCCATGTAAACTCATCAACTGCACTACACACACAAACTCTTGTCGTTACTTTCTCCAAAGAATTCAGTTGTCAATGACACACTATCTTGCCTTAATAAAACCATGCTGACTATCCCTGATTAATTAGCCCCTTTCCAAGAAACGATGCTATGCATCAATATTGATTCCAGTAATTTGCCCTCCACCAAGGACTGGCTTTCCAGCCTAGAATTATTTGGCTTTCCCCTTGCACCCCTGTTTGCATCAGGCCATGATGTTGGCTGACCTCCAGTCCTCATGTACCTTGCCTCAACCACCAAAGTGGGCAGCAAATTCCAGACACCAACTTGTTCTGGATGGAAAAGGTTTTTCCTCATGTCCTTTCTAATCCTTCTACCAGTTACGTTCAGTCTGTTTCCTCCACCCCTTGCCCCCATAACTGTCTCTAGACAGGCTTGGAAAATGTTCCTCGGTCATCTGCTATTTCCTCCCTGCCTTCCTTCAGCAGTCTGAGGAAGGGTCACTGAACCCGAAATGTTAACTGATTTTTTTTTTCCTTGACTGATGCTGCCAAACCTGCTGAGCTTTCCGGCAATTTCTGTTTTTGTTCCTGATTTACAGCATCTGCAATTCTTTCGATTTTTATCTAGTGCTAGAACTTACAGCTTTCAAGACTAAAACCAAAATATACTTGTTAAGTAAGTGTATCAATCTGTTTCCCAATCACCTGAACATGCAGACAGCCGGAGTTTAGGGAACCAGAGTTAATAAATCGTGTACAAACCTATTTCATATAAAAAAATGACATGTATCTCCTCTCCCTGGCCTGAATTTTAAATGTGGCACCATGTGCAAAGAACAATATGTTTTGATGAGGTAAGAGAGTATTTTTCTCGTATGGGTTAATATAAAATCTTGCCTTCTCTTTGAAGCTAGAAGGATGCATCAGGGGAGAAGCTCAAAGTGTTGCCTTGGAAACATCTACTAAAGAAGAAGCACATTGGACATTACAACGCTGCAATGGACCAGTGACACTCCACTTTAAAGCAAACTTTGACGGTGAGATAAGAGCAGTTAGTTGCTACGCTGTAGGAATTGATGGGCCAATTAATCAGGTTTCAGAATCAGAAATTGAAAGATGAGAGAAACAACAGCTATCTTACTGCTCCCTTTAAAATTTCCTTGTTGCACATGGCCAGTTTATTTAATAACATTAAACCAGTACCATTAAACTTGTTTGCCCAAGTAGAATTTAACACAAAACGGGAAGAGTTTTTTTTCCATTGAAACTTAATTGTCCATGAAGAGGTGCTGATAAAAACACATCTCGAGAATCTCTTGTATGGCATCCATACTGCAATCAAAAAAAATGCTTTACCACAATTCTTCTGTACTTAACAGGTCTTCATTTCAAGTACAGTTCGGAACACATTGAGACCTGTCCTCACATTCATAAAATTCCTAATATCTAAAAACTGTCACTCTTCTGAAGGGACAGTTTGTAGCAATAGAGCACAGGATTTGAAGTTTGAACCTTGGTACCTTTCTAGGCTAGACATTGATTTTTTCATAAAGCAGAGATTTAGAGGCCTAGATTTTAATTTTGAATTAGTTTTTTTTTGTAGAAGAATGGTGTTGAGCTAACATGCTGAAACTTGAAAGAGCAGGATCTGGATTTATGTATCAGGCCCAGGAAACATGAGATTTAATGCAGGTCATGACTGCATCAACCCAATCCAGACTGCAAACCAGATTTAGAGCTGTCTTCTCCCCAAGCAGGCTTGAGGCGGTGAATGTGGCTACCAAGATTGGCAGGTTCGATGGCCCCTTGATTCTCAGGGATTCTTCACATTATTCTTGTGATGGTTTGTTCTCCCATTTCTGCCTCATCTTTCCTATACCCAATGTGTCTATTTCTGCACCATGACTGTGCTGTGCCACCCATGTTCCCCCATGCGCCCTCGTACTCTGTGTATTCTCCATTTCCCTTCATATCATCTGTATGCAATCACACCTCCATGCCATCTCTGTCAACCCTCCCTCCCCACCCCCACTCCCCAGATTGTCATCACTGTCGAAAATGGACAAGTCTCGAGACAATGAAATATTGATGGTCTTCGAAATGATCCATTTACAAAATAGCATCTACTAATGTTCTAAAGCTGTCACTCAAACACACTGCCATTTATACTGCAGAGAGAAGAACTCACACTTGTGAAAGAAAGTTAAATCCCCTCAAGTGGTCATTAAATTGTAAAATAAAGTGTCTATTCAGAAATTGCATTAAAGGCAGATAATCTTAATAGCTTCTTAAACTGTCAATCAAACTGTGTACATAATTCATAACAGTTTCAGTTGTAAAACAAACCATTAGAGTTCAGACAACAGTCTTTGTAATTGAAAGAACAGTTTTCTCCCCTACACTACAGCAGATGGTATGTCACTCCATGAATTCAAGGACACAAGTTTTATTTGCCTAAGTGAAAGTAGTGAGGTACATTTTCCAAAATTTTTAAGTACTGTAGATTCTTAAATAATTTCAGATCAATACACATGGGTTCCCAGGCACTCTTTTCAATGGTTTGAATGTGTAAGTAGCAGTTTTCCCTATAAAAATGGGGGGAAAATGCTCTAATAGATCTCAATTCTGATCAATGTAATAGAGTCAACGTCTCTTCCCAGGATCAAGCCCTATGATAAAGTACTGCAGTCCAAACACATCTAAATTCTAAATTTAACTGAAAGTGAGTAGGTGGGTCCAAAGCAGGTTCCCATTCAGATTTCATGCATTTTAACATTTTGCATGACCTTAACTCACCTGATTACAGATTTAAAATTCAGCCCCAGTTGTCAACAATGATGCTATCTACTAGGGACATCATTGAATGTTCTTTTTTCCCCCAAGGAGCTAACCATCCTCCTTTTAGTCGCTGTTCATCGGTGAAATTCCCAATGAAGTACCATTTCCTGCAGATGTCACATGAATAATGGAACATAGTACATTGTTTTAGACTCCTGGTTGAGCTAGAAATCCCACAGAGGTGGCCAGGGTAATGTGTCATTTTTGAAAAACAATCTATCTGGAATAAATGGCCAGCATTCAATGTGAACAAGGATACTGTATAAGCGGGCATATAAGGTATGAAAATCGGACAAACGAAATAGATAGTGCTAACATTGAAATTCTCTATATTCAGTTATAAATTCTCTTGGCAGCCAGTTTTGATCAGCTTCGAAGGTTCTGGCTTGACATGCTTTTCACTGAGCACTTGTTCTTTATTATTTGTAAGCTTTGAGCCTGAGGAAGAAAAATCAAGTTTATTCATGAGTGTTGCGAAAATGCTACAGCAAGTTTTGCCTGCGCACTCAAGTGTAGATACAATTTTAAATTTATTAACCTGCAGACCACAATGAATGAAGTTTTAGTTGCTGGTTAAGGTGTGAAAATCCCTATTAAAGGTTGTATATTGAATTTGATAATGTACACTGAAGCATGAAAATGTTTCTCAAAGGTGAATTGTGGTCATGCTTTCTGCAGGGAAAACAAGCTGCCCTACAAACCAGGGATTGAATGCACTGTGTTCTTTTCAGGCTTTCAGCAGTTAAATTGGAATGAGTCAGAATGATGTGATCTCCACTAGAAGCTTTTGCAATGTCAGTACTCTTTTGAAATAAAACAGAACCAGTAGTGCGTATTTTTTATCTACTTCAAAACGAACCCTTCAAATTTTAGATTAAGAAAACTGGACTTCATGGAAGACTTAAAATTCGCTTGCATTGAGGCAGCAATCGAAGGAAAACTATTTTCTTAGACTTAATTTTCCAGTTGAAATGTTTTATGATAAAGTTGGGATGTGTGCAACAGCATGGAACAATGAACTATCACATTTGCAATTCACCACGTGGAGACATTATCCATTTTTTTGACCATCCTATAAAGTGGAAGTGAGTGCTTTGTAGAAGTAGGATCGGGAAAAATTCCATGAGACTGCTGTTACATGGTGCTGTTGCCTGACCCCTAGCTATTCAACTCCATTGACAAACACAGACTGCAAGCCCAATCTCTCCTCTTCCTGGGGCACAATGCATATTCATAGAGTGTGGGGGAGAATATAAGAATAATTATTTAAACTCGTAACGGTTATCTACCAGGAGAGCCACTAATAGACAGGCTGCAAGAGGTTTAGAATATAGTGACTATGAGTTTTTCCATTGCATTATGTTATGATCTATGCTTTGTTTTAAGGTTACAAGAAACTACAAAAAGATTTGGAAGATGGTATTATCACATCTGGGGATTCCTTTTACGTTCGAACCAATTTGAATATTTCTGGACAGACAGACAGCTGCTCGATGTGTGTGAAGTGTGACGAGATTATCCATGTTTTAGACACTATGTATCAGGGCAAGTGTGAATGGCTGTGCGCTCGAGTCGATCTGTTCACTGACAAAGACTTGGAGAAAGGCACGATTCCCAGCTACTGCAGGTAATTGGATTCTGGGTCCAATTGATCACTTTTTTTAAAATAAAAGGATATTTCAACTCAAATAATTAATTGGACAATAGTGACCATGCCAAGCTGTCTCACCTTGACCAGAGCAGTAGAAGCTGAAGGCACAGGCTATACTTGCTGGGAAGGAAGTGGGGGAGGAGGGAAGTGATGTCAATTCATAACTAGCTGCTGAACGAAAGTTGTTGGTCTATGGAACACACACTCACTAAGGAGATGATGGAAGCAGATAATGTTGATTCATTGAAGTACAAATCAAATTTCTTTCAGCAAATAACATTTAAGGGTACAGTAGATGAGTAATTTGTGAGTGACATATGGTAATTGTAGCATCTTTTGGAGGAGCATGGTGACTTTGGACTGATGATTCTTAAAGCTTTCGGCAACTGGGAATTGTCTCATTTCATGTCTGGGTTGGAAAATTAGAGGAAAAACTCCTCCATTATCGTTACATCCTGTGGCTACCAATACAATGGAAGTCAAATTAGAGGGTCCTTGATCGTTTTGTGTTCAATTCCTGTATGCTCTTATTTAGTTATAAGGGAGGTAAAGAGCACATAGAATGTTGTCTTGTGTTGTTCATTGATACAATACTACTTGTGCTCCGGGCATAATGGTGATGAATCAATTGCTAAATGCATTGAAAAACATTTTCTAACCAACCTGTTCAGAAATGTTATTGCTCACCTGTGGA
Organism: Stegostoma tigrinum; assembly: GCF_030684315.1. Classification (NCBI taxonomy): domain Eukaryota; kingdom Metazoa; phylum Chordata; class Chondrichthyes; order Orectolobiformes; family Stegostomatidae; genus Stegostoma; species Stegostoma tigrinum. Next base: position 14,088,959 of record NC_081376.1, read on the forward strand.
GCAGGTGGGACTTGAACCCAGGCCTCCTGCTTTAGAGGCAGTGACCCTATCACTGCACCACAAGAGTGTTTTGGTAAATGCCTTGATTTTCCAAAAAAAAATTAACTTATTTTACTCATCAACCTGTTCACATTGCTATTTCACCTCTGGAGCAGGTGGGACTTGAACCTAGGCATCCCACTTGATTGGCACTGCATTCACCCCCTCCACCACTGATGCTGAGTAGCAGCAGTGTGTACTATCTATGAGATGCACTGCAAGAATTCACCAAAGATCCTCAGGCAGCACGTTCCAAATCGACAACCACTCTTATCTAGAAAGACAAGGGCAGCACATAGATAGGACAACCACAACGTGCAGGTTCCCCTCCAAGCCACTCAGCATCCTAACTTGGAAATATATCACCCTTTCTTCACTTGCTGGATCAAAATCCTGCGATTCCACCCCAATAGCATTGTGGGTCAATCCACAGTAGGAGAACTGCAGTGGTTCAAGAAGGCAGCTCACCATCACCTTCTCGACGGCAACGAGGGATGGACTAGAAATGCTGGCCCGGCCAGCAACATCCATGTCCCACAAAGTGAATAACTTAAAAATGAAATCTTGGTTCAGAGGTAGGGATGCCATCATTGTACTGCAAGCGTCCTTTGCTAAATGCTTTGACCTGTTTTTCTAACCGACTTGTTCAGAGATGTTATTACACACCTCTGGAGCAAGTGGGATTTGAATGCAGGACTGCCAGTCGAGGGATCGGGAGGTAAATGCTTTGAATCCTATAGATCTGAACCACTCGAGGTATCACTCTGATAAGTGAGCTGATCTTAATTGGAATTAAGGACTTTAAAAACAGCAGGACAAATGGGGCAAGTGCCTTGGTAATAATGGAATATACAACATGCCATAAAATATGGATACGCTGTTGTGCAGTGTCATCAGTGGAGCTGTACAAGCAGCATAAAATTGGGTGCCAAACATGCTGCTTATTGCAATTATAGTAGAAAAATGGCAGCTAATTTTTACATGTGAATATCCCACAAAAAATGAACAAGATAAATAACCATCTGCTGTGTTGTTTGAGGGTTAAATATTGAACAGGACAACAATGAGAATGCACCTATTCTCCTTTGGACAGTGCAATTGGACATTTTCATTTACCTACAAGCGCAGGAAAGGGCTGATCTTAATACTGCATTTGAAAGTATTGTGTTGAAATGCAAGACTAAATTATGTGGCTCTAATCTTTAGAGTGGGGTTGTACCCATAGCTTCATGCCTACGTGATGAGAATATTATCACTGAGCCATGGTTGATGCTTAATAGCATTTTACTGCTCCTACAGTTGGCATGTAGTCAAAATGTATAATGCACAATAGGATCATAAGATATAAATGTGATCTCTTAAAAATCCAATTTCTAAAATTCCTGCAAAAGTCAGATAGTGCTAAGTTCCCAATTATTTCCTCCGTCGCTTGAAGTCAATCTGTCAACTGTTAGAACATGCAAAACGCATCACCTTCGTAAAAATCACCAATAAAGACCTTTGGGTAAAGGTCCTGTAGAAAAGAATCAAACAATCAGAGTACAGTGGTTCAGCACACCACAATAACAATAGATTTGGATTGGTTAATGAAAACTGCAGAGCCCAGTTGCCTCAACATCAAAGTGATGAACGTAGAGATTGGGATGATGTAGCCCAGCGTGAGGCCATTCGGCCCATCAGTGTCTCAATTCTTTAAACAAACAATCCATCTCCTACTGCTCCTTGGTTCTGCAGATGTTTCCTTTTTAAGTGTATATTTTCTGTTGAAAACAAAGAAATTATACATTAAGCAAAAAATCACATAAATAAAACAAGCAATAATAGGTAAATTAATTTTATTTTGTGGCATTAGTTACCTCCCTACCTATTTCGATTTTCTTTCAGAATACTGCAGCATTAAAAATGAATCCAGCACCATCTAGAGGAAAAGCAAAAGTAGGACAGCAATAAGAAAGGGAAAAATGATTAAATATCTTTTCATTTACCTCCACATCTCCATCTGTGTCAAAAGGTCGTGGAGTTGAACAACAGTAACCTAAAAAATTGGCCTAAACCAATCAGAAAATGGCTGTGTTCTTACTGACTAAACATTAATTTAGTTATCAGTGTTTTTCATTAATCAATGTACAATTTAAGGAGAGCTGTGATGTCTGGTATTTTTCTGGCAAATGCATGAGACAAAGAATAGAGATGCTCACCAGTGTTATCAAGAAAGCTGGCATGTCTATTTTTTTTCTCATGCATTCTGTTTTATATGCATACCAGTATTTATTTCTGATGAAGTGGCACATGGAGATTATTTCAGGAATATTGAATGATTCGGCACAAAAGGAAGCCATTCGGTCCGTGTCTGTGTCAGCTCTTGGTGTAAATTATCTAATTAGTCCCACTTCTCCCTGTTCTTTTTCTGAAGCTGTTTTTTGTCATTGCAAATATTTGTGCAGCTCCCTTTTAAAGTTACTGTTGAATCTACCTGCGTTCTTCCCTTGGACATGGTATTCTAGATCAAAATTCATAGAGGAAACTAACACTTCCCTCATGCCCTGTCTGGCATTCCTGCCTTTATTCAAGAGCTGAGCAGGACAGTACTGATTTAGTATTGAGTTACTGTGCCGAGTGAATTCCCAACTAATGTGTACAGAGGTAGGACTAAACAACAATCAGTTCAAGCTGTGTTTTAAACTGAAATTTCTAAAAGTGACAGCAAGGTGGTGTGTTGATGCAAGATTGTGAAGTGGCTGATTAATTGCTTTTCTAGAAAAACTGTGTTGCCTTTGTCCAAAAACAGAAGTTGCTGGGAAAGCTCAGCAGATCTGGCAGCATCTGTGAAGAAAAAAAATCAGCGTTAACCTATCGGGTCCGGTGACCCTTCCTCAGAACTGTGCATTGTGGTCATGTGTATGTGTTGGTTCCCTCTCTGAAGCAGAGGAACTTGTGCAATATCACAATTGTGATCTTCCTGCTGAGCTGTTAACTCAAATGAGGCTCAAAATAGTGAGAGTGGTGGTATTCTCTTTGTAGAAAAATAATCTTCACACAGCATTAAACTTCAATCAGCTTAAGGCCTATACAACCCAAATTACTTTGCTACTGCAACATCATAATTTCACACATGCACATAAAAGAACTTAAACGTAATTGTGAAATCCACATCTTAGATTTTACTTCAGTTACTGAAAGCATTCAAGGTATTCTGTCTATCTTGTCTCTCTCAAAAGTCTTGTCAAAAGAATTCAGGCATATGATACCAGAAAAATGTAGAAAAATTTGGAAGAGAAAGAAAGAACTCAACTAACTTTTAATTTATACAGCACTGTTCAAGAACTCTGATGTTCTAAAGGGTTGTACAGCTAATGAAGTATCTCTGAAGTGTAGACTTTGTTAAATAAGAAGATAAGAGTTAAGAAGAATGAATATTGTGTTCAAAAACAAGTTGGAAGAGATGCATCCCTTGGATTAGTGCTTTGTTCTCAGATGGATTTTCTGGTCTTGGATATAAGGAACACAGTCTTAAAGTTTACCCTTGATACAAAAGCAGGAGGAGAAGAGAGACATTAAAGAATGAATCAACATAGGCAGGTTAGCAGAACAGATAAAACAAAAACTGGCACATTCAATTTCATGTGAATAAGTGAGAGGCGATGTGCAAGAGGTAGAAAGCAAGGATGGGCAGTACACACTGAAAGACATTAAAGGGTGCAAATGGCCTGGGATTCAACAAATTTCTGAAGCTCACAAGTACAGATAAATAAAGTCAAAACAGGCCAGTAGCATTTTAAATTTTTATGAATGGGGACATGGAATACAACTATAAAGAAATAACAGAACATTTATATAAAGCTGTTGTTAGAGCTGATTGTATGATTCTTGATGGTCAGACAGCCTTTTATCACATTTAGTATTCAATAACTAAATCAAAATGTCATTTCAAGCAAAATAAACCACAGTTTTAAAAAAAGACTATCTGCCCCCTGCTGGTTTGCTCACCACAGTGCCCTGGAAATTGTTTCTTGGAACATCCAACCAGTACAGTTGGTGATGGGTAGCAATCCACAGTTGGGCTGGTTCCCTCATGCGGACAATTTGGCTCTTAAAACCTCTGGCTCTTGTTGTAGAACCTACGCCTGGTAGACATGTGCTGATAGTTTGAAAAGGAATGCCATTTCAATCTTTTGCTATTCATAATGCAGAGGTCAGCAACAACAAAGTGGTTGCTGTTATTCCAAAGTGGCATTACCATTCATGTTCACTCCCCACTCTCAATCTTATCACCTCTGGTCTCGCAGAGAGAAAAGTGATGAATTAATAAACAATTTTATTTCTTTTGACGTGTGTTTGACACCCATCCATTGGGAACAAGAAAGCAACATAATGTCCCTGAGGAACCTATCAGTAGCAGGTAGAAAAGCAGGTTCTTATCCCAGTTATCTTTGGAGTTGTAGGCAGAAGGGATGAGGATGGTGATTTGTGAGTGATCTAAAGTACAGCAGTGTTGTCAAAAGTGAAATGTGCTGCGATCACTACGGTTCAGCCCGTGCCCTTTTATATATAATCCTTAGCCTTCATCATTCTGTTCTAGAGCTCAGCAGCTACTCCTGGTGAAGATTCAGAGATTGATGTACCGCGGCAACAGAGATGAGACAGACAATCAATATAGCACACTCCGAGGATTATGGGTCTGACTTTTTATCACTTTGAATAATTTATACTTTTAATACAATCAATTTTCATTAAACAACTAACTTATTTTGCCTCAAACTTATGCCATTTATCTAAAATGTTGCAAGGGAGAAATTGTATACATTTTAATAAAATAATTGATATGCATTGGACTAGAGTGAAGCCATGCATTCAAACCTTCTCATTTCTTGTTTTAATTTCATATTTTTAAAATTTTGTATGATTTGTAAGTGTATGCTTTGAGAGAATGACCATCAGTGTAATTGAGCTTGGGAAAGCTGTTTTCTTTTCCTTGAAATCAGGCACGATCAAACTCCTTGAGTAATGCAAATATTTTCATTATTCAGTGAGGTGTCACAAAGGAATCAGAATTTAGGGTCTTGTTTTTGATGGATCAAATCGGCTAATTTGAATATTCCCCTTCCTATTGTGAGAATACCCCTGATAGCCAGTATCCTTACTGCACAGAAAACTTTGTCAGGTTTCTTCCTCATCATGAAAGCCTTAGTTACCTTACATTGAAGAATATTCTGCTTCCAAAACAAAAAGATCAAACCATACTTCTTGAGAGCACTTCCCAATGTAAATTCTTGAGATACCAAAATATACAAAATAAAATGTCACTAATAAAAGGAACACCTAACTAAAACTCTTCACTGTCAAGGTGCAGTGACGCTGCTGGAGATATCAGGGAGGCTGGTACTGGCAATGAGAGGGTTAACAAGCTTGCATCCTTCAATGATAACAAAATGTGGAGCTGGATGAACACAGCAGGCCAAGCAGCATCTTGGGAGCACAAAAACTGACGTTTCGGGCCTAGAACCTTAACCAGCTCCACACTTTTTGTTATCTCGGATTCTCTAGCATCTGCAGTTCCCATTATCTCTGCATCCTTCAATGCGTTGTTTAACTGATTTGAATAGCATGGGCACAAAATGGAAAATGTTTTTGAATTGTCAATAATTGATAACTTAATGTACATTATCATTTTCTCAGGATTCATTAAGTAAGGAATTCACTGTGTTGCCGTGTTGTGCTTTGCATTTATCTCTTGTAGATATTTACAAGTTTTGCTACAACCAATTAAATAAGATATTGAATTTTTACCAAAATATTCAAATTTATAATGGGTTTCCATACAGCTGTGGACATGTAATGGGGCATGCAGAATAACATATTGGTAGGAGAGAACTACAAGATACTTAGAAAATCGAAGGATAGAAATAAAACTATAAACCAAGAAAGCAAAATTAGTTTAACTTGTCCAGTGAAGCAAGGAAATGATGCTATTTATTTAAGCCACTGCAAAACTTCTAGGAAACAACTGACTAGATACCATTTGTAAGAGCTTAGCCTGTTCAATTTATTAGCCCAGCCAATGCTGTCTGTGCTTTCCTCTCTTTCAGAATTTTTTACAACCTGAAGAACAGCCTTCTATTGATCCCAAAGCTCCCCGTCTCTCAAGAGCGAGCATTTTCTTCGGTCAGATTTTACAGGTGATTCCTCATGTACTGGAGAAGCATCGTCCATTATGTAGAATTTGTAGTATAGAAATATGCCATTTAGCCCAGTTGATGTTTTACTTAATTCTCTAGTGGGATGTGGCTGCCACTAGCCAGGTCAGCATTTGTTCTTCATCTCTAAATGCTCTCAAGAAGATCTATGACTACGTTTATAGGGAGATTGTGGCATGACAGTAATGTCACTGGAGTAGTAATCCATACATCGAGGCAAATGCCTTGGGGAACACTTATTTATCACACTACGACAGCTGGTGGAATTTAATTCACCGGCAAGTGAAGCTCATCTCTGTACTAATGACCATGACTGTGATTATGATTGTGTTGAAAACTAGTCTGTTTGCTGATGTGCTCCAGGGAGGGAACTCTGCTGACCTGGTCGAGCCTACATAGCTACAGACCTTACACGGCTAGCAAGTCACTTAGTTTCAAGTACGACTTGTTGGTCCTGAAGGGAACCCCTACATTGTACAACTAGATAGAAAAAGAATGCTGGTATAATGCCTCATACTTTTCCTAGCCCTCTTTTGTTTTTCTAACCCTGTTAACCTAACCTTCTATCCCTTTATCCGTCATGTGCTTATTCAACTTTAATGGTCATTGTATCAACTTGGCCCTGTGGTACCATTTCACATTCTAACTATTCTGTGGCTAAATGATTCCTTTGAGCTTCTTGCTTGATGACTGACGCATTAATGACTCCAGTTTTTATTAACTTGCCCCACCAAACCCCCACCACACACACAAGCATATTCTCTATATCTACTTTATCAAATGATATAATAATCTTAAAAACCTTGCCACTAATATCCGTTACAAACCCAATGACTCCCACAGCTACCTGGATGATACATCCTCACATCCCACTTCCTGTAAAGACTCCATCCCATTCTCTCAGTTCCTCCGTCTCCGTCGCACGTGTTCAGATGAGGCCAACTTCGACAAGGGAGCCTCCAAAATGTCCGCCGCCTTCCTCAACCAAGGATTCCCCAGCTCCATTGTCGACAGGGCCCTCAACCAGGTCCGACCCATCTCCCGCACTTCCGCCCTCACCCCTTCTCTTCCCTCCCACAATAGCGATAGGGCTCCCCTTATCCTCACCAACCATCCCGCCAGCATCCACATCCAGAAGATCATCAGACACCATTTCTCCCACCTCCAGCAAGATGCCACCACCAGACACATATTCCCCTCCCCTCCCTTGTCCGCCTTCCGCAGGGACCCTTCCCTCCAAGAACGCTTCACCTGTACTTCCAAGAATCTATTCTGCTGCATTTGCTGCTCACAATATGGTCTACTCTACACTGGGGAAACGAAGCATAGACTTGGCGACCACTTCACAGAACGTCTACGTTCTGCTTGCAAAAAAGACCCTGAACTACCTGTTGCCTGCCACTTCAATGCACCACCTTGTCCCCTGGCCAACATCTCTGTCTCTGGCTTGCTACAGTGTTCCAGTGAAGCCCCACGCAAGCTGGAGGAACAACACCTCATTTTCCGCTTGGAGACCCTGCAGCCCTCCGGACTCAATACTGAGTTCAATAATTTATGGGCCTAAACTCTCCCATGTCCCAGCCCCCCACCCCACACACCAGGCCTTGTTACCCCACAGCCTGCCACCACACACCCCCTGTTGTTAGTCACTACCAGTCCCAATAACAACTATTCACCCTCCCAGCCTGATCGTTAGCAACTCCTTTATCTAACTGTCTTTCTCTCTCTTTGGGCTCTATCCTGTCGTTTACCCCTTACCCCACCGACCTCCTGATTTTCTGCCTATAAATTGACATTTTCCCAGCCACCATGAGGTTATGGTGAAGCTGTACAAAACTCTGGTGCGGCCGCTCTTGGAGTATCGCGTACAGTTCTGGTCACCGCATTATAAGAAGGATGTGGAAGCTTTGGCAAGGGTGCAGAGGAGATTTACTAGGATGTTGCCTGGTATGGAGGGAAGGTCTTACGAGGAAAGGCTGAGGGACTTGAGGCTGTTTTCGTTACAGAGAAGAAGGTTGAGAGGTGACTTAATTGAAACATATAAAATAATCAGAGGGTTAGATAGGGCGGATAGGGAGAACCTTTTTCCTAGGATGATGACGGCGAGCACGAGGGGGCATAGCTTTAAATTGAGGGGTGAAAGATATAGGACAGATGTCAGAGGTAGTTTCTTTACTCAGAGAGTAGTAAGGGAATGGAACGCTTTGCCTGCAACGGTAGTAGATTCGCCAACTTTAGGTACATTTAAGTCGTCATTGGATAAGCATATGGACGTACATGGAATAGTGTAGGTTAGATGGGCTTGAGATCGGTATGACACGTCGGCACAACATCGAGGGCCGAAGGGCCTGTACTGTGCTGTAATGTTCTATGTTCTATGTTCAAGTACTTATTTAGTTTCCCTGTAAATAAATGTATACGTACACATATGCTGTTTACCTGTTTGAAGAGGTTAATTTCTTCAATCCATTATTGGATTCACTACCTACTGGCTTTTTACCTTTCCTGTAAGTTATAATTCCATTTGGACAAGCGAAGTCAGTTGGTTGTTAGTTCTGGATATCTCAGAACGGTGATGGCACAAGTAGAAATATTTTATATTTTTGATTTGAGATGAAACTGCTTTTGTCACAAACATGCAAACCACATCTGTTGATATCTGGTACAAAAGCCCTAGATGCCATAACTTTTAAGAAGATAGCCAAACCTCCAATTTCGAACTGAAAGAACGGCAAGGTAAGTTTCCACCTCTTGAAGCTTTTACCAAAACAAATGATTACAGACACCTGACTAAACACTATGTTAGCTTTGTAGGTAACTATACAGCAATGTTACGGCATGCATTAATCGTTATATTCAACAGACAATGAAGTTGCAAGCGCCTTTTTCATTGTTTCAAATGCAAAATTTACAGGGCCGAGAATTTAAATAACCTGACAGCTTAACAGTTCCACAGACCCACTTATTCATCATTGTAAGGTTTGGACCAGAGTTTAGTCCACTTAAAAATTCATTTGATCTAACAAGTAAGGAGGCTGAGCCTTCTGTATTTCGAATAGTAATGATTTCATTAATAACCTCTAACTATATACATGAAATACTTGCATCACAATTGTCTCCAAGGAGGTCTAGGCAAAAGAGTTCCTACTATGTGATCTCTGACATCAATGATGTCACTTGCATCTGACATTTTCAAAACTCCTCATACTTCCTGCCCCTGATCCACAAACTCTTGTCTTGATCATTATTTTACACATTTTGATTTTTGTACTTAAATACAATCCCATCTCACTCAATCTCTGACTCCATTGACTTATTTGTCATGAGGTTTCACAAGTCTCCCTGCTCGTGTTTTTGTCAGACTTGAATGATCAGCAGTTTTTTTTAGATAACTCTTCCTTTTTCACTTTGGAAGTTTTCATTGAGGTCTGTGTTACACATGCCTTCCACTATTTTTTTAGTTTCAACATCTGGTTCTTCTAGCGTGAGTATTAGATAAGATCTCTGTTCATTTATGTCACTCTGGACAATTGCTCCTTCCCTATTTTGATCAATTCTCTTCAACTTTGATTAGGTTTGACAGGTTCCTATTATGGTATTTCCTATTGTAGTTTTTCACTTGTAGTTTCCTGTAAGATTTCTCTCTGTCTTACACAATTTAATATTGTGAAACATTTAGCCTTGGGTATAATTTATTGTTACAATAGCGAACTGAGTTTTGAGTTTCCTTTCTAACAATAGCTGTAATGGTGCGAATCTACATTGCATTGGAAGTGGTCTTATTGTTTTAAAATGCTACTTGGAAATCTGCATTTTGTTTTCATCATTCTAACTCCTCATTCTAGTTGTCCCTTACACCAATGAGAACTTGAATGATGTTTGTTTCAGTAGTCATCATATGATAATTGCTTAACTTTGATTCATTTGAAAACGTAACCTATGACAATCAAGTATGACTTGCCATTGAAGAAGATTAAATCCTAGATATGCCCACGGCCTGGTTGGAAATTTTAGTGGTTTTCTCCATTCTGGTTTGTATATTGTGCTAATCTCGCAATTTTAAATAATTTCTTCTGTGCCTTTTGAAATTTTCAGCTGTTACTGATATTGATGTCTAAACACAAGCTCTGCATTATGCTATACCCATTGGCCTGATATAGTTTTTTTTTCTATAATATGCTTTCTCTGAATGAGACTGGACCACAAACGTCTCAGAATATTAGACATCATTGTTTAGAAAATTTCTGGAGCTGAATAAAAAAAAAATGTTTATAACAATATCTTCATTAAGAACTAATGAAAGTTGTCAATAACATTTACTTCTCATCTAACAGACACTGTTCACATAAAGTTTCATGAATATGATGCGTTTGAACAACTTTGGCAAGTAATTGTCCACTGAGGACATTGGATACATTTCTCTTGCTGCAGCTTTGAGTTAAATCTCTATACACGTTCAAACTGTCCTGTTTGGTTTAGAAATTGGGACCATTTCCAAATACCACTCCATTGGTATCCTGACTGGAGAAGTTAATCACATCGTGATCATCTCTTCACGTTGAAATTTTATTTCCATTATTGGTGTGCATGACATTTTTCTGACCATACAGAGATATTGTCGTGTGGTGACTTTACTCAGTATGATGCTATATTCTGTTCATGTCATCCTAGTCCTGTGAATAATTTCAGAAAGTCTTTCTGGACATGACTGCTACTTTCTTGTTGGTTGACGTCTTGCACTTATGAGATTGAGGTAGAGGTCGATGTTCTTTTGCTTAACAGAGAAAGTTCTTGATTATGTGAGAATATTTCCAGTGTAGCTTTTCTTTATACTGCAGTATTTTTGTGGCTTCCTTTAACTTTTAATTGGATTCAACATGGTCCATTTAATTGCATTTCTTTTGGCTCTGCATGGCTGTACCATTGTTGCTTGTCTGGCAATATGATTACACTTGCTCCTGTGTCTAACTTGAAAGGATTAATGTATCCATTGACATAGATATCTGCAGTGCAAAATGTATTAAGGTCTTGAATCTCCACTGGGAAATCTCTTATCTTGTATTCCATTGAAGATTGCTGCACTTCAGGGATAGCTCGGTATCTTAGTTCGGTCTTCACTCAGACTCCCACTTTGGCACTATTTTCTTGGAAGCATTATACTTTATTTGTGAGAGTTTTTTTTCTGTGCCACAATTTTTTTTTTTCGTAATCTTGCACTTTCACCTTTCAGTGGTGCCTTCCTTTCAACATTATTTGCTATACTTCCAACAGAATGAAGAATTGTGCGTAAGATTTTTCGTCTAATCTTGAAGCACTTGTGTCTTGGGAATTTTTTTCTTATGCCTTCTTGTACAACAGTTCATTTTTACACACATTAATGTCTACTTTTATCCATCTCAAGGAGCATGTGACATCTTTCAAAACAGCAAGAAATTACCTCTCCAAACTGTATTTTAGTTTCATAACTCCAAAGCTTTAGATAATTTTCTCAGTGGTAAATCGTTACATTCTAGTTTTGAAAATTGGATCTGTATTGAAGCAGCTGCACTTTTACACGTGTAGTAGGTCACAGGCCTTGACAATATTCCAGTAACAGTACAGAAATCATTGCTCCAGAACTTGCCACACACTTAGCCAAGCCGTTCCAATCCAGTTACAACACTGGCATCTACCCACCAATGTGGCGAATTACCCAAGTTCGTCCTCTACATGAAAAGTAGGACACATCCAACACAGCCAATTATTACTCATCAAGTCTTCCAGAACTCTTCCAGTACTTTGCTGGGCGGTAACTAGGAATTTAGTGTGACCCTGGTTACAGCCTAAAAATAAGTATCAGTGGAACAATGATGAATGGCCTTGTTTCCACCAACAAATAATTACAATTCAAAAAATGCTTATATGTACGTGGTCAAACAATTTTTGTTCTTTTTCCTCATGCACGTTCTGTCCCAGAGGATCAGATATTCAGACTCTGCTCCTTGCCTGCCTTCCACGCACCTCCATATCAACCAGGAAAATTTGATAAGAACTCTTCACCAACTAGTCCTGAAGTTATTTTGCTTGTTTCAGATATTGCACTCTTGTTGTCACCCATTGGGATTCTATGAAGGATGACCCCCAACATTTAACAATTAAAGAGAAGAATCATACCTTGGTGTCCATGATAAGTGATCTTCACCCCATGTATTGTCCTGCATGGGTCTAGATAAAACGGCTGTAATTTGCAAATCTCACCTGGAAATTGTTATTTGGTGTTACTTGTCATAAAATATGTCCATAATCAGTACAAAAAAAATGATTTTATGTTGTGCTGTTCACGTGGTTATTAGCTCCAAATGACACCACAGGAGTAGAATCAGACAAAATTTGGCACCAAGAAACATATGGAGATTTCAGGACTGGTGTCTAAATGTTTGGCCAAATAATTATTTTCTTAAAAACTGTATCTGAAGGAAATTGAGGCGGGTGGTTTAGGGACACAGCAGGTCAAGCAGCATCAGAGGAGCAGGAGAGTTGACTCATGCTGATGCTGCCTGGCCTGCTGTGTTCCTCTAACACCACACTGTGTTGACTCTGACTCCAGCATCTGCAGTTCTTGTTGTCTCTGGGTGGTTGAAGGAAAAAGGCCCAGAGCTCAGGGCCCAGACATCTGATGTCACCACCAATGGAGGCCAAATGGAAATCACAGATGTCCAAGAGGCCGGAGTTGACTTATAGGGCTAGAAGTAGTTCTAGAGATAGAGGGGGATGAGACCATGGAAGGATTAAAAATGAGTACGAGAACTTTAAAATCAAGAAATGCCGGACTAGGAATGATTGTAACTCTGAGTTACAGGGCCATGAGAAGACAAGGGCCACCATTTCTCACCATTAATGTGTGCTTGAAACATTTCCTTGCAGTATTCATATTTGCAGGTATTGATCTCGAATTTGCATGTTGAAGTTGCTGAAATGCTTTCATTGTACTATTTGCTTTTGTAAATTGACTTCTAACTTTTTCTTCATCTCTGTTCAGTTTGTCAGTAGGTCTGATAACAAGTACAAGAGAATGAATAGCAGTGAGCGTGTGCGGATTGTCACTGGCTCCCCATCTGGCCCAGCAAAAGCCTCTTTCGAAACCCTGAAACTTTCAGCTGACAAACAGGATGGTAATAAAAAGACTTGTATTTATATAGCACCTCTCAACACCCCTGGTACTTAGTGGCAAATTAAGTACTTCTAGAGGTGCATTCACTGTTCAAGAAAAATCACCATAGATCTGCTGGACCATGGTGCTGCTGTCCCATTAGAGTGAAGCAGCTGGTGGTGGTTTAACCAGAGAGTCACTGCTCTGGTGAAGGGAGAGGCTGATGAGGAGAGACATTCACAGTTGCCTCAGCCAGTGCATGGCTTGAACCCATGCTGCTGGTGTCACTCTGCGTTGCAAAACAGCCATCCGGTCGACTGACCTAAACCACCCCAGGGTGGTTTTGGATCTGCAAACTCCTGAAATCTGCAGTAGACTAGATAATCCGAGGTTTCGTTGTTGGCCAGGCACTGACTTTTGTTAGCCCTTCTCACAGAAACTTGCAAGCTTCTTGTACTAAAAACTAAGGTCTTCTCTTTTCTTTTCTTGAAGATGTGGATACAGAAAGTGACATCAAGAGAAGTTTCACATTAATCCCATACAGCCTGGTCCATCCATACCACATCCAACAGAAACGCCCTGTGTTATTCTCCCCTACATCACTGGCCAAAATGCTTGTGCAAAAGTTGCTCAACTCTGGAGAAGCCATGGAATTCGACATCTGCAAATCAGGTAAGGTTATATCATGTGACTTGGGCACAAACGTTTCGGGTTACGATATCAACACTTTCACCCAGAACCGCGTAAGATATTAGATTAGATTCCCTACAGTGTGGAAACAGGCCCTTCGGCCCAACAAGTCCACACCGCCCCTTGCAGCATCCCACCCACATCCATCACCCTTTAACCCACTCACCCCTGAACACTACGGGCAATTTAGCATGGCCAATCCACCTAGCCTACACATCTTTGGACTGTGGGAGGAAACTGGAGCACCCAGAGGAAACCCATGCAGACGGGGAGAACGTGCGAACTCCGCACAGACAGTTACCCGAGGCTGGACTCGAACCCAGGTCCCTGGCGCTGTGAGGCTGCAGTGCTAACCACTGAGCCACTGTGCCGCCCCAAAGGATGGAGTAACTGTCTCCCTAAGTGGAATGGTCTGTATTTAGAAACGATGGATTTTAAGGTAATTTGCAAAATGGAGGGCCGATACAGAAAAAATATTTAAAACTTGTTATGATGTCCTGAAATGCATTATGTAATGGGGGTGGAAGCACATTCTCAGCTGTCGATAGGAAGTTAGACGTAATTCAAAAGGAATGGGCCTGTCTATGGGGTTTGGGATTAATTTGACGTTGAAAAGTAATGACATGTCACATGGACTGAGTGGCTTCACTCTGTATTGTATATGTTAAATCTAACCCATGATGATTGCATAACTGGACAGGCTGTGCCAGATCTAAGCTTCTATGTAAAAAGATTGGCGCAATCTCAGCATAAATCCTTTTACGTCATTTGATGTTCCCTAAAAGCTTCTGCTTTGCAGTAGGGATAGAAGTAGGAGAGCTTATGATATACAGTTGGTTGTACCAAAGTTTACTTCAGTTGTTGGATGAATTGTAATTGGTAAAAGGAATGTTTTCACTAGCAAGTGGATGAAACTGTGAAAGAACTGTTATTTATGCCACGTGTCATGTTGGAAAATGACAGTCTGTGTGATCCGATAGAAATAGGTCAGTCTATTGGGTTCACTGGCCATCCTTTTAGACTGGCTCGTGAAGGCTTTTGTTTAGTTGTAAAGATTCAGACTTCAAATATGAGTGAGTAACCAGTGCATTCACAACTGTCGGCTTTCAATATATTATTAATGAGATATTTTTCATTGGGATGATGAGTATCTGTTTTGACAATGATGATCTATGTGTGTTTCTATCTGGTCCCTTGAGGCAGTCAGCATTCCTCATGCTGATTTGAAATACAGCTTGATGTTTGGTTTGTGGTAATAATGGTTGTAGTTTCTTGAGCTTTTACTTGAGGCAGTAACTTCTGAGCAGCAGTATATCCACTCTTCTTGTTCACTGCCTGTGGGCTTTTCTTGCATGCCTAAAGACTGAAGTCTTTCTGTTCAATTGGTTCACTGCCTGCAGGCTTATTTCTTGGAGGCATCAGTCTCTCAGTTCTGCTGTCAGATGTGTTGGTTTAAGTCTACTGGAATGGTGCAACATGCAGGATTTTTTTAAAGTAATAATTTTATTCTTATATTTTCATTTATAGTTTCTTTGTAGTGTCACATTGCTGTTTTACCTCATGCAATTGAGGACAAAACCTCCTGGATCCATGCACTTTTCTCTAAGTCCTGTCTTTGATCATCTTGTCGAGGCTTGGCTTCCACATGGTCTCGTTGATCTTGCAGGGCTCTCCTTCACATTTGCCTTCATAATGATTCACTCTGATACCCAAGTAAATTTTTGGATTGCATGTGGTAGGTCTTCAGATTCTGTCAAATTCAGTTTTGAATAATGAAATTTCATTTTTTTTACTGCCAGTCTACCCGAAATGAATTATCTTTTTACAAGCTGTAGATGGTGGAAACCTGACACTCAAAGAAGCAATCTGTGAAAAGAGTGACAGAATTAACTTTTTAGCAAATGATGTTTTACGTGAACTGTGAAAAAGTTCAAGATTTAACAGTTTATAAGGAAGTGCAAAAGCAAGGAAAAAAGAGTAGTGGTGCTCACATACTCACAAAGGATTGAGTTGCTGGAGCCCAGAGTTGATGAATTGGCAAAGTGGATGATAATACAATTCAGAGAAAAAGTGCAGGTAATGGGTCAAAAGAAGCATCCCAAGGAGGTGTAAATGATAATGGCAGAATATTATGATTTGGGGAAAAACAAGTCGGTTATAGAGTGAGTCGAACATATCATAAACAATATTAAATCTGGAAGGCTGTGAATTTATTAATTGATAGGTGAAATGTTGTTCCACAGATTTGTGTTGAGTTTTATTGGAACGGTGCAGAAGGCCAAAAGACAGGAAGGCCATTTGGCTGTCCTCCTATTCTATGATTTTGAATGGAGATCTGTGGAATCTTTGTAGAAATTCTGTAAAAGACCATTTTAAGTCTCATCGTGGGTAATTTGAATTGGATAATAAAAGTATGGAATCATGTAACAGTAGTTGACGTAAGGCGCTGATTTTGTTTTAACAAGTAACTTTCAGTTTGTGCTGCCATGGCTGAGTGGTTCATTTTTTTTAAACGAGACACAGACCTTTGTTGATATTTACTGATGGAATCACTGAATTAATTGATGTCCTTTCAAAAGGCTTTGAAATAAAAAGTGAGTGCTTTCTGTTTGACATGATTGTGCAGAAGGTACTGCCTGAATTGATGGCATATTCGGGCTCAGGCTTAGCCTCTGTGTCTTGTATTCATACCGTACACTGAACAGTCTCCAAGGCTTTCTTAGTTCAAAGTTCTTGCTTGAAAATGAAATGTGATCTCCCACCAATCAACAAATTCTAAGTAGAAATATAAACTGGCCTAAAACCAATTTCTCTGCATTTTAATGTGACTAGGTTCAGGTCAGCAAACAAAGTGACAGATTGAGTTCACGTAAGTTTGACAGGTTTGAAAGAACAAACAAAGGCCACACTAGTGCAAATGGCTCCAACTTTGGAAGTGTACTGGATTTAAACATGTGGGGGAGGAGACACAATACAACAGAAGTAAACTGGAGAAACTTTAGAAATTTAGCATCTTCAGTTGCATGATTACCAATTGAAAGAGTGTAGGGTCTTTTCTGAAGAGCAAGTAGACTGTAGCATGACATAATGAAAGAGTTTTGTGTGACAGGCGTAAAGTGGTATCCACTGATGGATGAAATTACTCCACAGGCTCGTATCCTGTCACCATGTCACCCTTTATTTACACAGTACTTGACAGTGGCACAGCTTCCTCAGACTCAGCACTCAATGAACAGAGCCTCTGACATTCCTGTTTGTATATATTTTTTCCTTGTCTTCACAGTACACTGTCTATGGTCAGCCAGCTTGGAATCAAACCCCTGAACTAAGGAAGTTTTAAACCCTGTCTCGATACTTCTTTCTCCCCACACATTTTATAAACTACGCAGAGTGCTTATTTTCCCCATAGTGTGAGTGAGTAAATAAGTGCATGGATTCACTGAAGACACCATTGTGCAAATAACTTTATTCAATATTTCCACACCCAGGAAATACACCCACGTAGCCAGGGAACTAGTAAGAAGCAAAGTCAGATAAAGGGCAATGCTGATGTGGGGGAAAGAAGTGAAGTGAAGGGGAAGGTAGGGATTAAATCAAAAAAGAATTGGAGGGAGAAATAAAGCATTTCACCCCCCACCGTACGCACGTCTGCTTGCTTCCTCTCCAGGGCCACTCCTGTTTACATCTGTCAGCCAGGGCTCCCTGATTAGGGTTGGTAACCTGGGCCAAATCAAGGAACTCATTTTGCGAGGAGAAACTAGAACTCATAGAACATAGAACATTACAGCACAGTACAGGCCCTTCGGCCCTCTATGTTGTGCTGATCTGTCATACCAATCTGAAGCCCATCAAACCTACACTATTCCACATACATCCAACTCAGTCACAAATAATAGCTTAAGGTAAAGGGAAAGCTTAATGAAGAAAGGCTTAGAGTGGTTCCCAAATTGCCCGTTGTAATACTTAATGGAAATGTGGGACAAAAAAAGGGGTCACAAACTTTGAAGTAGCAGCTCTGATTGGACAACGCAAGGCTCATTTGGAAGTATGATCTTTTTGCCTGGGGGCATCTCCTAATTAAATAAGCTTTGAACACTGCTGAAACCAACAGACCTGCAACTTGATGTTTCAGTTGCTGTGTGTGTGGTTCACCGCTGAATCCTACTGAACAATCCTCTGAATCCCCTCCCCAATTTTCACTCTGGGTTGTACCAAGTGTGTAAAGCTTTAAGGTGGGGACACAATATTGAAAAATATCAGTGTAGAATGAACGCTGCAAAGATATAACTTTGTGCTGAGAGGAGGTGGGAAAAGGTGTGTGCAGGTGATGAACAAACTTGGACCAGGAGGGCCAATTTTGAGTTACTATGTCCATTGGTTATAATCTTAGAATTTACAAGAAAAAAGGAGTTTTGCCAGTTATTCATTTGACAAATATACATATTGACTGAGAAGGCACAATAAAAGGTTGGAAATAGTCCACAGGTCAAGCAGCATTTGAGAAACAGTTTACCATTTCAGCTAAAGATGACTTTTCATTAGAATTGCTCAGCAGACTTCAGCAAGGTTGTATTGCAGAGATAATGTGAACTGCAGATGCTGGAGAATCCAAGATAACAAAGTGTGAAGCTGGATGAACACAGCAGGCCAAGCAGCATCTTAGAAACACAAAAGTTGACGTTTCAGGCCTAGACTCTTCATCAGAAAAGCGGGAGGGAGAGACTGTTCTGAAACAAATAGGGAGAGAGGGGCAGGTGGACTGAAGATGGATAGAGGAGAAGATAGGTGGAGAGGAGAGTATGGGTGGAGCGGGAGGGAGGGAATAGGCTAGTCTGGGGAGGACTGACAGGTCAAGGGGGTGGGATGAGGTTAGTAGGTAGGAAATGGAGGTGCGGCTTGAGGTGGGAGAAGGGGGTGGGTGAGAGGAAGAACAGGTTAGCGGGGTGGGGACGAGCTGGTTTTGGGATGCAGTAGGGGGAGGGGAGGTTTAGAAGCTTGTGAAATCCACATTAATACCATTGGGCTGCAAGGTTCCTAAGCAGAATATGCGTTGCTGTTCCTGCAACCTTCAGGTGGCATCATTATGGCACTGCAGGAGGCTCAGGATGGACGTGTAGTCTAAGAAATGGGAGGGGGAGTTGAAATAGTTCGTGACTGGGAGGTGGGGTTGTTTGTTGCGAATTGAGCGTAGGTGTTCTGCAAAGCGGTCACCAAGCCTCCGCTTAGTTTCCCCAGTGTAGAAGTGGCCACAACGGGTAGAGCGGATGTAGTATACCCCATTAGCAGATGTGCAGGTGAACATCTGCTTTATGTGGAAAGTCGTCTTGGGGCCTGGGATGGGGGTGAGGGAGGAGGTATGGGGGCAGGGATAGCACTTCCTGCGGTTGCAGGGTAAAGTGCCGGGTGTGGTGGGGTTGGAGGGGAGTGTGGAGTGGACAAGGGAGTCGCGGAGAGAGTGGTCCCTCCAGAAAGAGGACAAGGGTGGGGTGGAAAAATGTCTTTGGTGGTGGGGTCGGATTGCAGATGGAGGGAGTGTCGGAGGATGATGTGTTGGATCTGGAGGTTGGTGGGGTGGTATATGAGGACGAGAGGGATTCTCTTTTGGTGGTTATTGCGGGGATGGGGTGTGAGGGATGAGTTGCGGGAAATGCGGGAGAAATGGTAGAGGGCGTTCTCGACCACTGGGGGGGGTGGGGGATGTTGTGGTCCTTAAGAAATGAAGGCATCTGAGATGTACGGGAGTGGAATACCTCATCCTGAGAGCAGATGCGGCAGAGGCAAAGGAATTGGGATTAAGAGATGGCATTTTTGCAGGAAGGTGGGTGGGAGGAGGTGTATTCTAGGTAGCTGTGGGAGTCAGTGGGCTTGAACTGGATATCGGTTTCTAGTTGGTTGCCTGAGATGGGACAGAGGGGTCCAGGAATGTGAGGCAAGTGTTAGAGATGGTCCAGGTGAACTTGAGGTTGGGGTGGAAGGTGTTGGTGAAGTAGATGAACTGTTCGCGTTCCCTGTGGGAGCACGAGGCTGCGCCGATACAGTCATCAATGTAACGGAGGAGGAGGTGGTGTTTAGAGCCACTGTAGGTACGGAAGAAGGACTGTTCCACGTAACTTACAAAAAGGCAGCCATAGCTTGGGCCCATGCGGGTACTCATGACCACCCCCTTTGTAGGAAGTGGGAGGAATCAAAAGTGAAGTTGTTGAGGGTGAGGACGCGTAGGGCTAGGTGGATGATGGTGTCAGTGGAGGGGCACTGGTTGGGCCTGTGGGACAGGAAGAAGCAGAGGGCCTTTAGGCCATCTGCATGGGGAATGCAGGTGTATAGGGACTGCACATCCACGGTAACAATGAGGTGTTGGGAACCGGGGAATTGGACATTCTGGAGGATGTGGAGGGAATGGACGTGGGTAGGGAGTTCCTGGGAGAAAATGGAGCCCAGATAGGTGGAGATGAGTTCGGTGGGGCAGGAGCAGGCAGAGATAATGGATCGACCAGGGCAGTCAGGTTTGTGGATTTTGGGAAGAAGATAGAAGCAGGGGGTGTGGGGTTGGGGAGCCATGAGGTTGGAGGCTGTGAGTGGGAGGTCACCTGGCATACACAGCCAGAATGTGAGGTTGTGATAACTCTACGTTGGAATGACTTAGCACTGCCCAGGCTCAAACACATGGGTAAGATCGTCAGTAAAATGTTTTTGAAGTTGTCATCATTTTTTCTTGGTTTCTGAGGTGACTGCCATGTCCCACACAGGCTTGTGCAGACCACGCCACTGGGTGTAGGGTGGGGCACAAACTACTCAAAGACTTGAGTAGATGGGTTGTTTGCAGTTGTGGGCTCTCTATTAGCTCTGCCTTTGCCTCTCCACATGATCAAAGTCTCTCTCTGCATTCAGTGCCTTCCTGAATGGGCCTTCTCTAGTTTGGTCAGTCAAAGCCAAGCACTGCCATGAGTTGGAAGGGATGTTTGACCTCTTCAGGGATGCTTCAAGAACATCCGTACAACATTTTCTCTGTCCTCTTGGGAGTTTGCGGCCATGACAAATAGCCAAATAGAACAGTTACTTTGGGATTCTGGTAAATCTTACTCCAATAGATGAAGGCATTAAAAGTAATATTAGCAACTTTGCTGATGACACAAAGCTGGGTGGTAGTGTGAAATGTGAGGAGGATGTTATGAGATTACAGGGTGACTTGGACAGGCTAGGTGAGTGGACGGATGCATGGTAGATGCAGTTTAATGTGGATAAATGTGTGGTTATCCAGTTTGGTGGCAAGAACAGGAAGGCAGGCAGATTATTATCTAAATGGAGTCAAGTTAGGTAAAGGGGAAGTACAACGAGATCTAGTTGTTCTTGTACATCAGTCATTGAAAGCAAGCATGCAGGTACAGCAGGTAGTTTAGAAAGCTAATAGCATGCTGGCCTTCATAACAAGAGATTTTGAGTATAGGAGCCAACAGGTCCTTCTGCAGCTGTACAGGGCCCTGGTAAGACTGCACCTGGAGTATTGTGTGCAGTTTTGGTCTCCCAGTTTGAGGAAGGACATTCTTGCTATTGAGGGAGTACAGCGTAGGTTTACGAGGTCAATTTCCGGAATGGTGGAACTATCATATGTTAAAAGATTGGAGCGACTGGGCTTGTATACACTTGAGTTTAGAAGGATGAGAGGGGATCTGATTGAGGTGTATAAGGTTATTAAGGGATTGGATACTCTGGAGGCAGGAAGCATGTTTCTGCTGCTGGGAGAGTCCAGAGGACCAGTTAAACCAGAGGACAGTTTAAAAATAAGAGGTTGGCCATTTAGAACAGAGTTGAGGAAAAACTTCTTCACCCAGAGTGTGGTGGATATATGGAATGCTCTGCCCCAGAAGGCAGTGGAGGCCAATTCTCTGGATACTTTCAAGAAAGAGATGGATAGACCGCTTATAGATAGTGGAATCAAGGGTTATGGGTATAAGGCAGGAACAGGAGACTGATTGTGGATGATCAGCCACGATCATAATGAATGGTGGTGCTGGCTCGAAGGGCCGAATAGTCTACTCCAGCACTTATTGTGTATTGTCAATGAGTGCTTGACTTCAGGACATGAAGGGGAGAAAACTGGAGAGGGAGGGAGTTTGCATTCGCAGTGTTCCTTGTAATTGTGTGGGATTATTTCATTAACTCGAATATTTGCCCTTTAGATATTTTAAACAAAGAAGAATTTTTGCAGAAACAGAAGTCGGAACCGATTATCTTCTCCAGGGAAAAGCATTTAAACACCTTTGAATGTGTCATGCCTGCTAACATCAAAGCTGTAACTGCCAAGGTAAATGAAACTTGCCCATTTTCTTTTTTGCTATAATTGATACAGTACTGTGGGTGATAAAAAGTATTTTTTGCCAAGAAAAAAAATTGAAGCATGCTTCAATTTTTTTTAAATCTTTAAAAGCACGTATAAACAACGTCCCGAGGCTCTTCATGGGAGCATTGTCAAACAAAATTTGTCAGCAAACCACACTTTACACAGGGCTGAATGTGGCAGGACTAGAGGTAACAGAAACACAGATGAGGATTTCAGCAGATGAACTGAGACAGTGATTTGAAAACAAGTAGTGTTATGGAGGTGAAAATAGATTAGCCTTTGTAGAACAGATGTGTAATTGAAAGTTCATCTTGGGGCCTACTATGACAGGTTGCGAACCATCTGGTTCAGCCTCAGATAGTTGCCAAGGACAGCAATGAAATTTATGGTGAGGAAGTGGTGTTTGTGATCAGAGACAATAACTTCAAGTTGTTAAGTACGGAGTGCAGAATTGGTCATTGACTATTTCCTGTTGGCTGTATTGTCAATCTACTGTTATTAAATTCAGAAGGCCTTTTCCTCAGGCAAGTTGCAAGTCAAACAGGAGAGATTGTACATTTAATAAGTATCTAAATTTGAGGGGTCTTACGAATAGACAGGGACCAACTGGTTTCAGCAGCAGGTACATTACTTTCAACCTGAAGTCTTCTGTTATTATTGACAAAAATTAAGAATGCTCGAGCTGGAACAAAGTTTCTGATAGGGGGAATGTAGCAGATGTATGCAACTTTCAAAAGGATGAATACTTGAAAATGCTGCAGATTTCTTCAAGAGCTTTGGAGTGAGATGAAATGAATAGGTTTTGTGTAAAGAGAAACTGGTGTAGAATTGGTTTATGATTTTGACTTAGCGAAGCTACCAATAAGATAACAGTAAAATGTTTGTACTTAAAAATTGTTGCCAATAACTTATTTTACAATTCCTGTAGAGGCCAATAACCTTGAAGTAGAGATGAAGATCTAAGCGATTAGTTTACCTTTGACCAATGTAAAGAATCAAGTGACAAGATTTCATGGTTTAAGATTTTTACTGTAAAGAGCAAACACAAATAAATTAAACATGACATAATAGGCTGCTTAAATAACAACCTACAGGAAAGGAACTTTCCCATTATTTAACTAATCCTAGAAGTGCTTTAAGCCTTATGTATGAACCATGCTGAGGAAATTACACCTTGTAGATTTAGTCTAAAACTTGCCTGGGCTTGGCAGTTAGAAAGAAGCATATTCAAAAGCAAGGACAAGTTCTCCAGTTGTCAATTGAAGGGAATTTCAAAGAATTGTCTGAGCAATATTGTGCCTTGCTCAAATCTTTTCAATCTAACGAATCACTTCAAAACAAACGTCGCATCGACCCTCACCAGTATTCTACTTAGTGGTTTAGGCAAAATAGTCTGTTCCTTTGCTTGATTTCTCTCCCTTTCCAAGTCTGAAAGCCGATGTCCAGAAAGATGAGCTTCACATCTTGTGTGGAGTTGCAGACCAGCTCGTTATTTGCCATGGGTTTTGGCCAGAGCTTCTTTTCCCATGACAACCAGATCTCATGGACTTGTTTTTAATGCAGATACTTTCACTGTCCCCATTCCAGGACATTCTTTTTTACATTCAGTTAAAAGGTTAAAACAGTTTAAAGCATAAACATTCTGAAATGTCTTGCATTTGTAACATCGTGCCTTTAGCTATCCAGAGAGTGTTCTTTAAATTCAACAGCTTATCACCATCCCACTCACCACCTCTTTCCTCTTCCTTTGAGATAATTCTTAAGGGTGACCCTTTTGTAGTAGTTTTTTTTGGTCATCTTTGTGAATATCTCCTCCTTGGTGAGGCATTAATTTTATTTCTTTTGGGATAGTTATTCAATATTAAAGGCCCCTTAAAGGCAAGGTGTGAGAAATATCGTTAGACATGATAATCAAAAATCAGTCCTTACAGATGTTAGGATTATTGGGGAAATCAATATAATAAAAACAAATAGCAGCAATCGCAGCCTTATTTGCATTAAACGGGAAAGCATGTTTGGGTAAAATTATTTTTGGCATTACTTTGCTGCGTTTGTTGAACTGGTGAGATGCAGACCACAAGATTAAACCTTATTTTTGATGGTTACAATTCCATGAGTTAGAAGGTACATGATCTAGTCTTATGCTAGAGAACTGTACTTTTGGGGCTGTGTGAGGTATTGAACAAAAGCTTCATCTTGGTTGCATTTTGTAAAGATGGGTGTGGCATCATCTTGGAGTTACAGTAAGATCTGGTTTCTTAAGGAAAACTTTCCCCTCTGCAGCAACGAACAGATAATTAATTTGTAGATGATGCTGGGATCTTAACATGCACAAGACTTGCCATGTTTACCTAATAATAAGCTTCACTCATGTCGAATAGATGAGTGTGTAAAGCATAGCGGCATATAATATGCTTTAGTAAATGCAATTATCATCTGTTAAAAGATGGAGTTAAAGTAGAATCTCATAGCAATGCAAGAAGAGAGTTGTTCAAGGTTTTAAAATAATATGAATGGGTTTACTGATTCCCTGCCTCCATTGATATACAGCTAGATTTTCTTGACATTGTGGTAGAATGAACTTAAACAATTATTTTAAATTTAATTGCAATGCCGAATTTTGCATTTCTTTTACACCAGTGGAGGTGAGTATGTAGTTATTCAACAGAACTGTGAATCAGCAGAATGTGGTGAAAAAGATTTATTTTTCTGTCCACCCTCCTCCTCATCTGCCCATCAAGTTAAAGTGAAAAGTGACTCTGATTCCCCTGTAATGCCAGCTATTGCTCATGGTGAAGATGTTTTGTGTCAGTTTGTGTCTAGGGGCTGCTGGAAATGAGCCAGTGCAAACTCACCCTAATCTTTAAATCGATGACTGTGATCAGAATTGGTTGGGAAAAAAAAACTAATGATGAAAGGAGGGATGCAAGCAAGTCGTCCCAAGTGTTTTAACTCATTAATCAAACATCAAGCTCAATCAATTAGCATCCATTACCCACGTTCAGGCTTAATATCCCCAAGCATCAACTTGACATTCCTCAAAATGGCTGCCTGTACTATGATCCATAACCAACATGTTTGGGTGGGTGGGGGTGGGGAAGCTATATAACTAAAAGAGTTTCTTTCATTCTGGAATTGAATTTATAAAAGTGTCTCGGTAAAATTTCGACTCTCCTGAAAATTAAACTTTTTTTATACCCAGGCATGATTTAAATGAAAAAAAATGAACAAAACCAAAAAAAAAGTTTCCTTGCAAGGGACAAGGAAGTTGCCTAGGATGCAATATGTAAAATAAGATTAATTTATTTAGCAATAAATTGCTAAATACTATTAATGATGGATAATGACTCAAGGGCCCTAACTCAACTCAATTCAGCCTGTGTGGAGCATAAACACTGACCCAGATCATTTGGGTGAAAAGCCCGTTTGTGAATGCAGTTTTGCCACAATTTTCTGTCATCCATTGATGCAATCTGTTCTGTGTTCAGTTCTTCTTGCCTCAATATTCCAAGCTGCCTCCTGACTGGAAAAGGCAATCTGTGGTATGCACAAGGTCACCTTCACTTCAAAAAAGGTGATAGCTAATCAGCAGTCTGTTTTACACCTTGCACCATTTTTATGGAAAAGGATAGTAAAGAGCGAGAGTTAAAGAACCAAAGATCATTTTCAACGCTCAAATCTTTCTATTCTTCTGAAGAAACTCTTGCACAAAACTGATTTATTTCTTTTGATTTCTCTTTTTCATCATTACTGCCCCCTAACCAATTGCTTTACTTTGAATAATGACAAAAAGCCAAGTGAAACGAATGTGAGAAAACATTTATTATTTCTTCCTCTGCTGTTCCAATTTTTCTCAATGCATATTAGTACTGTATTCCTGTGTCTTTCAATTTAAGCATCCTTTACAAAGTCATAGTTACAGACGATAAACATCCTTGGTCACGAACCTAGATAGCTTATTCAATTTTGTCCGATTAGTTTTGGCAGAACAAAAGGATGTCTTATTTTGTTTCATTTACCAATGTGCCTTTGGGTTTATATTCAGAACGAAACCTGTTCTTAATCAGTATTTATCCTCAAGTGACCAATACTTTTTTTAAACTGAAAGCCACAGCACAGAAGATAAGCATTCATTTCCCCGACTTGTGCTCCTAAGATGCTGCTTGGCCTGCTGTGTTCATCCAGCTTCACACTTTGTTCTTCGGTCTGCCTCCCCCCTCTCCCTATTTATTCCAGAACCCTCTCCCCATCCCCCTCTCTGATGAAGGGTCTAGGCCCGAAACGTCAGCTTTTGTGCTCCTGAGATGCTGCTTGGCCTGCTATGTTCATCTAGCTCCACACTTTGTTATCTCAGATTCTCCAGCATCTGCAGTTCTCATTATCTCTTTAACTTGAGCAAGTTGGTTTGTGTCAGTTTAGCAACAGAGTCTTTCTTTTATATAAAAGAAAAGCTGGCACAGACATCTATACACAAAGCAAGCACCTGAAACAGTCTCTGTTGACTGGTGGGGTCACACCTACATGGTGTGTTTCCAAAGCAGTCACTGCTCCCTAAGTAATTCACCAAATCTGAGATATGGAAATGCGAAAGCACATGGATGCATATGTTTGAAATAAAACTGGTCAAGATTAAATTGACACCATGTTCATTACGTAGCATCCACTACATTTAGTAGTTCCTGAACTACCTAGTGCAAGGCTGTAGGTCTTCATGTTCATTTGCAAGGAATTTGTTGTCTCAGTCACAGAGTTGAAAATTCCATTGTTCATGGTTTAAAACTGCTCTCCCCCCACCCTTTGCAGACACTCATCTGGGTCTGCCAGTCCACCCCTCTCCATTTTGCAGTCCATCAGTCCCCTCTGAAGCTCCTCTCTCTTCCTTGTAAAGCTCACACATTTGCCGTGCTTCCTCGTCTATGGCCTCTGACCAAGCAGCCCTAATCCTCCAAGCCTTGGCCACCTTGCTTGCTGCTGCCCCTCACCTTCTCTGTGCTGCGTTTTCCTCCAGAGTTTATTACTGGTAGGTTCATTAATGATTGATTGTATTTTCTCAGGTAAGGGCAGCACACTTGCTGAGTTACAATTAGCACTGCTG
This sequence comes from Stegostoma tigrinum, assembly GCF_030684315.1. Classification (NCBI taxonomy): domain Eukaryota; kingdom Metazoa; phylum Chordata; class Chondrichthyes; order Orectolobiformes; family Stegostomatidae; genus Stegostoma; species Stegostoma tigrinum. The sequence continues at coordinate 14,116,444 of NC_081376.1, forward strand.
CCTCACATGCCAGGGACCTAGATTCGATTTCAGCCTCAGGCAACTGTGTAGGTTTCCTCCCACAATCCAAAGATGTGCAGTTTAGGTGGATTGGCTGTGCTAAATTGCTGATAGTATCCAAGGATTTGCTGGCCAAGTGGATTAGCCATGGGAAATGCAGGATTCTAGAGAGGGTAGAGGGGGTGGGTCTGGGTGGGACGCTCCTCAGAGGGTTGGTATAGACTTGATAGGCCAAATGGCCTTCTTCCAGCGTAGGGATTCTATGAATTTGTTCTCTGGTCCCATATGTATATGTATAGTTCCCCTCATCCCACTTAGGCCTCTTACCCTGCACCAACACAACTACTGTTGTCAAATAGCCTGCCAGCCTTCCCTTTTCTGACTGGTACTCAAACAATGGTCACTCAGAGGTTGCAAAATCAAATCAGTGCAGGTAGTTCTGCTATACCACATGTTTTGATAATGCTAAATGGCTGTAACATGAGTGATGAATAGTGGGTGCTGTTTGGATAATGTAATTTTCTATGGCATGAGGTCATACAAGAATGCAACTATCGCGTTATAGAAGAACTACCTGCACCACAGTATTCGTCATCTTCAGGGGTGCTAACAAGAAAATTTGGAGACAACAAACTGGAAGTGAACATGAAACACTAAATTTGAATTGTTTTCAACCTCCTTATATGAACTTTTTCAAATAGCAGAAATACCTGGCTGATTTGAACTATTAACATTAATGCAAATTAGTTGCAATGCAATTGATGAATAGTGGACACTTTGAATAGTGCAAACTTTCTACAGTACAGTATAGTGATTTTCTATAGCCATTTCCCTATATTTACAATTTAATGATTTTTTTATACTGTGAGGTCACACAAGAGCACAACTATTGCATTACAGGAGAAATACCTGTATCTCTCCTGTCAGGCATTTAGACCATGACTGTCAGTTTGGAAGTTTTGGCTGACATAATCTAAACTGCAGTGAGGAGTATACAATAAGAGTTAATGTCAGAGAGACTCAGTTGTCATTAGCAGCGGGATGAAAACTGGTTAGTTTGATCTTCATTCAAAACGTCTTTCCCTTTTCCTTCCAAACAGAATAAACATTGTTTACTAGAAGCTGGTCTGAGCTGCACAAGAGATTTGATTAAGAAAGACATCTATCCAATTATAATCGTCATTAGAGTCTGTGAGAAGAACATCAAACGATTCAGGTATTGTCTAATCTTTTCCACATTGGTGCCCTTAATTAGTTAAAGCTGCCATTTCCAATCAATGTTGCTGAATTAAATTTGTTTTGTTATGCAGGGAGGGACTGAAGAGGTTTCTCGGTTATTTTAACAAGAGTTCCTTACATCAAAAAGGCTGAATTATCTCAGTTTTAACTTTCAACAATTCACACATTTATACATTGAAAAAAGAGAGAGTTGGAGAGCATAACATACCACTAAAGCTATTCTGATCAATACCCTCCATTGCAGCCCAACAAAGTATAGATCATTTAAACTGCAACTAAGGAATTGTCAGATTTTAACTTGGAACAGGAATTGGATTAAAAAAAGGGGTGGTTTTTCGCCTGGCGTGCAAGATTGGCAAGGCACATGATGTGCCTCCTTCACACTGTCAGCATGAAGTGTGGGGGAACTTTACCGTCAGGCTGCTTACATGAAAATGTCTGATGGACACCCTCCCAAAAGTATACCTCAACAGGCCATCTGCCAGCAATTTCTATCACTGCTATCGAGGCCTATTGAAACACAGAACATGTTTCTTCAAAGTGAGTCTACTCCTGTTTGGAACATTCATTGCAAACCTCAGGAATACATTCTGTCAAAAGACGACTTAATGCATTACCAACCCACCCCTGCCACTGACACCTGGAGGTGGTCAAGGTGGAGGTTGAGAAGTTAAGTCAGACAGACTAGTAAGTAGTGTTTGCTCATCTTTGTAGAACAACTGTGATAAAACTACTCCTCACCACAGATCATAAATGGTGAAAGATCATTTGGTAGATTTACTGTCACCAATTCTCTTCCCCCTCTAACAGGCCCTGTAAATCCCTAGGTCCGGTGTTGTAGACCAAATGGCTTGGTAATCTTAAGATGTAGCTCATGAAACAAAATCATTTAATAGTACAGAACTTGAGTGATGCTGAAAAAAATTTTCTTGAAAGCTTTTAGGCCAGTTCACAACTACCAAAGTCAAAGATGAAGCCAAGATTTATAATGTGAGACAGGACAGTACTGACTGGTGAGCAAGTGCTCTTAGATTATGAACAATTCACCAGTTAGTTACGAATGACTGTCAAATTCTGTTTAAATTTTAAACCAAGCAAGCTAACATGCCTGGCTGTTAGCCAAGCAAGACATTACCTTCAAACACAAAGCACAGCATGACTATCACCTATTCTGTTAAATTGAAATAGGAACACTATGTCAAAGAAAAAAAAAAGTTCCACCTTCCTTGTAGTAATGTGGTGCATGAGTTTTCAGAGGCAGAGAGTTGCTAATTACGTAGGATCTGTTCCAAGGACTATCAAGTGTATTAAGTGGCAGATCCCTTCAGCTGCTCATAAGGTATACACCCCACCAGGTCGTGCTTGCAAAAATTTACAAGTGTCCAACAAGTTGTGACTGTGTGATTTAGAGAACATTTGCTAAATTAATCCTGAGTACGCAAAGGCTTAAATTGTCAATCAATTTAGGATCATCAGTGGGACTCAATGTTCCACACTTGCGTGAATCAGAAAGTATGTAGGTACACAGGGACCCAATCTTTATAGACCTAAAGAATATGTACACATACCTTTTAAGAAAAATGACAACAGCCATTCTCTGGTTAATCTGCCAGGGTAAAGCATCATCAACTTGTGTGGTTAAAATCCAAACCAAAAACAAAGTTAACTAGTCAATCATTATTAACTAGTATATTTTTTATGGAATTCCCTCTCCCAATGTTTGCTTGTCAATGAATCAGCACTCTCCGCTCATACCACTAAAAGAGTTTCTTTTTACTTTAGTATTTCATGTGAACTGCGACAGGTATTTTTTTTCCGAACCAAAGTCAGTTAATTAATGCACAAGAACAACTCAGTACAAGCTTATGATTGGGAGTGTTGTTATGGAGATTCTGAGGGAGACCTCCCGAAAACCCGTCAAGGTTCAAAGTTGTTCTCCTGCTCAAGATAGATCAGATTCAGTGAAGTTTAAATGTACTCCTCAGCATTAACTCTTCAAACATGCTTGGACCTCTATACCACTGAAATAAGTGAGTGACAAGTGTGCATTCACTGAAAGCTAACACACAAATGAAGCCATGCCGCAATGCCCCAAGCTTGCTCCTCCTCACCCACCCCAACTTCCCCTTTTGGTTGCTGAGTTCAGTGTGGCAGGTGACCAGCTTCTGATGCTTTCAACTTGAAAGCATCTCCTGCTAAATCCAGATACCTGCTTCTAACTCTGGCTGATGTTTCCAAAAGGGAAAGGATTCAGCAGCAAAGATATTAAAAAGAACCATCTTGAAAGAAAGTGCGTGGCATGGTGTAGCTGCAAGTACATTTTCACTTATGAATCTCAAAAAAAAGTACAAGTCACGTTAAAGCCAGGTAATTATCTTAAGTTAATCTTGACATAACACAGCCATAATGGGTGATTACAACAATGCATAAGATATTAATGAGATAACAAGCAATCAAACAGCATTGAGTGGGTTCAAAAGACAGACATTCCTAATCAAGGTTTTGTCTGCACACAGTTCTGTCAACAACTGTGCAAACTGTAGGTTTTATTATCGTTCTCACTTCATTGTGCACAGTTATCTACAGAAAGTGCATTTCCTGTGAGTGGAGCTGACTGCTTTTATTGAAAAAAGTGACTGACCTTTGTTCAACATTCTTCCGTGATGATGTGACAGAGATTTGGAACCGGTTATTGAAGGAAACTAAAATCTAAAAAGATTGACAGACCCTAATGCATCATTTACTTATGTCCTTTTCTCCTACCTGGCTTCAGTGATGCTTTCAAGCTGATACTACAAGCCTATAAAGATAATACCAGTTTGGCAAATAGCATATAAAACACCTTTTCTACAAGAAGGGGAGACAGCAAGAAATTGTAGACCAGGCTAGTCAGCCTAACTGCGGTAATAGGGAAATTGCTAGAATACATTATTCATGAAGTTCAAGCAAGGTACTTAGAGATCATAATGGGATCGGGCAAAAATCAATATTATTCGGTGAAAAATCATGTTTGACTAATACTGTAGAGATCTTTGAGGACATAGCACTGGATAATGAGGAACCTGCAGAGGTGTTATTCTTGTATTTCTAAAAGGCATTTGATCATGCGCCAGATCACAAGGTTACATGAGATAAGCGCAGATGCTGTCAGGAATAACATCAGCACGGATAAAGAACGTTAACAGGAAACAGACAGCAGTGATAACTAAAAGTCTTTTTCAGATTGGCAAGTTCCAACCAGTAGCGTGCCATGTGCAACAATGCTGGTGCTTCAACTATTTACAGTTTACACCAAATGATTTGGATGGAGGGACTGATGCGAGTTAGATATGCTCATGGCATCAGGACTGCTGGGAAAACAGGTTGACAAAAGCGAGGTCAAGTGTCTACATGGGGATATACATAGGTTAAGTGAATGGACAAAATTTGGCAGATAAAGTATGGTGTGGGAAACATGAATCTGTCTGCTTTGGAATAGAAAGCAGAAAAGCAGCAGGAGTGATCTTAAGATAAAATCCCAAGGGACTTGACTGGATAGATATCTGTATGAGCAGGAAATCTTTTGTCAAAGAGTTTAGAAGGTTCACTTTTAACGTGAATAAGGATTTTTTTCTCCCCCCGCTGTCTGACAATCATTGGTCTGTTCTCTTGCCCAAAATGGAGCAGAGGCTGGGTCATTGAATTTGTTCAGGGCAGAGTTAGTTTTTTGATAGACAAATAAGTCAAGAATTAAGAGGAAGGCAAACAAAAGTGGAGGAGTTAAGGAGGAGAAAACAAATATCAAATGGAGTTTTTAAAAAGGCAGAAACTGAAAGTCAACAGGTTGAGGTGTAATTTTTATTATGAGGAGAGAAGTCCTATAAAAGGAGGATATTGGAAATGTAAAAAGGAGGTAATTCTAAGCTTTTACAAATTGTTTAGGTTAAGTATCAGAGGTGGCTTACTGGCAGTTACTTACATGCTTGTTGGTTGACTTTAAACTCCAGCTGATATTCACAGGCTTTTAATTATAAGAAAGAGAAACCAGGCAGTTTCACAAGAACCATATAGAGGAAGTGTTCAACGTTGGAAAGATAAATGGGAAGAATTAACTTCCTGCTTAATAACTAATCAGAGAATAAAAATTGATTGCCATTATCAAAAGGAGAAAGGGAAAGAACAGCACTTAGTGAGATATAGGAGCAGAATTAGGCCCTTCAGATTCTGTGCCACCATTCAATCATGGCTGATATGTTTCTCAATCCCATTGTCCTGCCTTCTCCCATAACCCTTGATCCTTTTACTAAAAAAAAAGGACCTAAGACACAATGACTTGGCCACCAAAGCATTCTGTGGTAATGAGTTTCATAAATTAACCATCCTTTAACTGAAAAAAATTTCTCATACCAGTTCTAAAGGGTTGTCCCTTCACTCCGACTGTGCTCTTCAGTCGCAAGTCTCTGGTACTAGTAAAAACCCTTACTGGAATAAAAGAAATAGACCCAGAATCCCAAACAGCTTTCAAATAGGAAAATGGATAACTATTTGAAAGAGAAAAGCATTAAAGGACATATGAAAAAGGCAAAATAAGGGATCTGTGTGACGAGCTCTTTCCCCAAATTAACAAAAATGGAATTTCTGTCAGCTGTGCTGTCCAGTGATGCAATAGTAACTTAGAAAACCTTGAAACACTTGGTAAAAAGCTAAGCTAAGGCAAAATACTTCCCCACAAGAGACATTAGAGGTTAATTTTCTCTGGCCTTCACCTTTATGCCTGTGAAGATTGCTTATAGACTGGCATACAGTGAAATTTGGATCCTCACAGTCAAGTGTATACCGAGTACCATCAAAATGATCGGAGGTTAATTGTCCTCTGACTGCATTTTCTCAATCTTCTGAAAATATCACAGGCTGGCAAACACGGAAACAAGATGTTTAACATTGTTAAAGAGGTGAATATGTCTAATTACAGGAGATTGCCAGCAAAACCAGACAGTGGCGAGGAAGAGTTTCTGAAGAGCTGCCGTTTGAATGAGACCGAGCTTGAATCCCTCCCCTGCTTGTATACAACAGTGGGAGCTGATACATGGGGCAACATCAAGGAGCTCATCAAAATTATCAAAGAGAAAATCATTGAGGAACAGAGAAAGACAGTCTGGATCGATCAAGATCAACTCTAGGATTTGACTGACTGTAACCAACAGGATTTAAGAGAATAACAAATCCCTTGCCATGCATGAACTAACAAACAGTAAGTCAATCCTGCAGGAGGGAGACAGAGGATGTTTTTTGTAAGCAATCGATGATGATTCTTACATAGTAAGGTAGCTTTGTTAAAAACAAAATGCTCAAAACATCACTTTTTTAAAAAAATGCGAGTTTTTGTCTATTTAAAAAAATGAATACCACAATGAAAAACGCTTTTCCTTATTATTATAGTGCCTTAGAAAGAATTCTTGAGATGCGGCTGTAGGTGACTGCATCATTTACAGAGGAAGAATGCTACCGAGAAAGAATTCTCTTTAAAATCGTCACTGTGTGTGACGATTTGAAAAGTTGTTAAAATTTCCATACAGTTGAATGGGAGATATGCCAAACCATGAGATTGCAGATGGCACTGGAGTGCAATTTTGCTGCTGATGGCAGCCTACAGTGCCTCATGGATGCCCGGTATTGATCTGTTTGAAATCATTCCATTTAGCAAAATAATAGTACCACACAACAAGATGAAGGATATTCTGAACACAAAAGGTGAGTCTTGGTTTGCATAAGAACTGTGCAGTGGTTGCTCTTACTGATACAGTCATGGTCAGATGAATCTGCTGGCTGCAGATGCACAAGGAGGAGATAGAATATGTTTTTCCCTTTTGTTGGTTCCCTCAACCACCTGCCACAGACCCAGTCGCACAGCAGTGTCCTCTAAGGCCCAACCAGCTTGATCAGTAGTGCTGTTGTCAAGCCACCTTCAGTTCTTTCTTTACACATTTAACCTTAAACCATGAGACTTCATGGGCTCTGGAGTCAATGCTGAGGACAGGGCAACTCCCTCCTGACACAACACCAACGTGCCGTCACATCTGCTGGGTCTGTACTGCTTGTGGGACAGGACATATCCAGGGATGGTGGTAGGGGTATCTGGTATATAGTCGTACTTACCATATGAGGCTTTTTTGATTAGCTGAGAGACAGCTCTTCCAATTTTAGCACCAGCCCCCTGACATGAGTAAGGAAGACTCGGCAGGATTGACAAGGTTGTTCCTTTGTTCTTTTCTGGTGCCTAGGTCAAATGCCAGGGAGTCTGTTCAGTTTCATTTCTTTGCCACCTGTACACATCCATCCCTTTCCCACAAACTCTGCCCAAGATTCCTATTCCTCACTCATCCTGAACCTGCACCTAAATGTCGGTTTCCCCCAGAGTCATCTTCAAGCTCTACTTACCCCTTGATTTATTTTCAACTGAACTATTGACCATCCAACTTTTTTGATTCCTGTGATTATGACATGACATCATTGTTGTTCTTTTCAAGCACTGTCCTCCTTCCTTTCAAGAAGCATTGCCTTTTGCTAAAAGGCTCACCCTAGATCTAACTTTATTACCCCTCCAACCTCCCTTTCCTCCTCCAAAAGAGGTTTGAACATGTGCTTTTCATTCAAATCAGGGCCCATTTTTCAACAAGCCATCTGAAAATTTTCCAATTAGGTTGTAACAATACTGAAATGGCCTATCAAAGTCTCTGCACAAAAGGACAAAAAGAAACTGCAAATACAAGGGAACATCAGTTCCCACAGAATTCACTTTCAAGCGCCCCACTAGACTGGCGTAGAACTGTGTCATTCGGTCAAAATCCTGGAAATCCATTACTAATGGCAACATTGATATCCCTACATCACAGATAACACAACAGTTCAAGAAAATGGCTCACCATCACCTTTAAAGGGCAATTAGGGATGGGAAATAGATGCAGGCCTAGCCAACAACACTCACATTGTACATGAGGGGGAAAAAGGTCACAAACTATTGTTCTCCAAGTGTAATTATGGTACACTAACTCATTTCATTCTTCCCTCCCTTTCTTCACCCTGCGAAAGTGGGAAATCCTCTTCTAGCACTTTATCTCAATGGAATTCCCTTGCTTGATCACACTTAGTCTGGCCATAACAGTGGTTACTATTCTTAGCCTCACTGGACTCTTATAGGTTTCTAAGCACGTCACTCCTCTGAGCGGCCCTCTGGCAATGTCACATGAAGACATATCAGCATGCATGTAGAACATGATGCTGACATCTACCTCCATCTCTCCACTTAATCAGACATTTCACTGCTTGTGTATTCACTCTCCATGTCTAACATCCAGTTCTGTCCATCCAGTCTCATTTGGAAGAAATTTGGTTTAAGATTGAAACCATGATATTTGGTTCCCCTGAAAACTTCATTCCACTATTTTGGATTCCAACCACAAATCATTGGTTCAAACCAACACTTTACAAACAATGACATTCTATTTGACCCTGACACCAGAAGAAATTTTTTTTCCCCCCGACACGTGGCCCACCTTGAAATCCATCTCTTTAGCCAAAGAAAGAATTAGTCACTCCTCCTAATGTCATCTTTGGTTTTGTGTCAAGTATCTGCCTGATTACACTCATGGGAAGTGTCTTTGCACATTTCCATAAAACTACAGGAGGTAGGAGCAGAAGTAGGCCATTCAGCCCACCGGGTCTGCTCTGTCATTCAGGGAGATCATGGCTTATCTGAATTCTCAACTCATTACCTTCCTTAATTGATAATGCTTGATTCCCTTACAAATGAAAAAAAATCATCTTAACCTTGAACATTTTTGACGACTCAGCTTCAACAGCCCAAGTGCTAAGGAATTCCACAGATGCACAACCTTGAGAGAAGAAATTCTTTCTTGCATCAGTCTTAAATAGGTAACCCCTTCCTCTTGAGATTATGCTGTCTGGTCCTAAACTCTCCCACTACGGAGAAAAATCCACCTCTCCATACCTACTCTTTCAGTCCCCATTAGACTCGTGTTTCAATAACTTCACCTCTCATTCTTAAAATTCCAATGAGTGTAGGCCCAAACTACTCAACTTCTCACCTGGGAGAAACCAAGTGAGCCTTCTGTTGAAGGCCTCCAATGCCAGTATAAGTTGGTTATGTAAGGTGACCAAAACTGTTCATTGCATTCTAGGTGTGGCTTGTATAGTTTTTCCAAGACTTGCCCATCACTTGAACTTCGATGTTAGCTTTTGCAATTTATGCACGGATTTTTTTTTCTTGGAAAAGAAAACTTGCTCATGAGTTGCTAGCATCATTGGCTAGGCTGGTATTTATTGCCCAGCCCCAAGACACAGCGATATTGCTGTAGGTCCACAGTCATGTGTACCAGTCGAGGCCATGATTGCAGATTTCCTTCCCTAAATGGCTACCTGCCAGCTTTTAATTGAATTGAATTCTACTACAGATGGTGAAATTCCAAACTCATGTTGAGGACATGAGCCTAGGGGTCTGGATTACTTGTGATGTCATCATTATGCTAATGCCTATCTTGGAGGTGCAGCTTTCTGCACTCTCACCATTAAAAAATATTCAGCTTTTCTATTTCTTTTATCAACAAGGTGCATAACCTTCATTTTCATACATTATGTTCCATCTGCCAAGTTTTTGCCCATTTGCTGAACCTGTCTATATATCCTGCTATAGTGTTTGTGTCATCCTCACTACTTGTCCTTCCACCTTTTCTGGGTCATTTGCAAACTAGGTAATAGTATGTTGTACACTTATCCCATCCAAGTCATCTATATAATTATGGCCCTGGCACTGGACTAGTTAGATTGCAATGTGAAAAATGCCCCCCTATCCCAACAATCTGTCCTCTATTAAAAAGAGTGAATCATTTATTTAAGCTAATGTACTACCCCAAATCACTGTGGATTCTCATCCTATTAAATAGCCTTAAAAAGGTACCTCATTGAATGCCTTTTTCAAAAATCCAAATGTGTTACATTGATTCACCTCACCTTTACTATCCTACTTGATAGCTCTTAAAGAATTCTACAAATTTGTCAGACAATTTCCCTTTCATGAAGTCATGCTGACTCTGCTTTACTGTGCATTTCTGAATGCTCTATTGTATCTTTCATAAAATAGCTGCAAACATTCTCATTGACATATTAAGCAATAGTTAATCAATAGTTAATAGTGACCAATTGTTAACATTTTTCCCCCCTGTCTGTTTTTGACTTTGGGGTCTTGCATTCACAATTTTCCAATCTTCTACGACTTTTCCAGAATCTCAGGATTCTTCATGACTATTACATGTGCATCCATGTTATAATAAAGCAAAATATAACCAGATGATGCTGGAAACAGTCCACATGTTAGGAATGGTTAACAATTCAAGTTGATGAACTTTAGTCATTATCTTAGGTGTACGTTTTCTTCAAAAACTGTAATGTTGTCCTACCATCCTTTCTGCTTCCTGACCAGCTACATGGCATAGAGTTATAGAAATGTACAGCATGAAAACAGATCCTTTAGTCCAACTTGTGACTGCTGTCCAAATATCCAAATTAATCTAGTCGTGTTTGCCAGCATTTGGCCCGTATCCCTCTAAACCCAATCCACATACCCATCAGTTGCCTTTCACTGTTCTAATTGTCCCAGCTGTAAGAACTCATTCCATACATGCACCACCCTCTGCATGAAAGAGACCCAAGGGGCAACTTTTACATCTTTCCCCTCCCTCTCACCTTAAACCTATGCCCTATAGTTTTGGACTTCCCAATCCGGGGGGTGGGGGTGAAGAGAGCGCGCGAGAGAGCGAGAGAGAAAAACAGCAATTTATGTTGTTGCTGTTGAATGCAACAGTAATAGGTTTTGCTTTAACTTCCTGTTTTCAACCATACAAAGACTGACGTGGCGTTACACTGAAATATATTGTCTGGGATAATTTTGTATATTGTGAATCTGAAGTGTTCTTTGATGCCTGACATTCGTTAGCCTCACTTTACAGTATTAGATGTTGGTAATTTTTCAAATCTACTGATTGTGAAAACTGCAGAGAATGTTTTATCGTTTTCTGGTGGAGCTCAGAAGGAAGAATGTGAAGCTAGTGAAATAGTTGAGTACCTTACCATCTTGTAGAATTTTTGTACCTGCAGGAAGGGTGTTAATTTATTCTTGCCTTCTCAAAAGTGGAATTTTGTTCTACAGAAAAGTCCTGTTGTTATTCTTGTCTTCACCATTTGCATTTTATTATCTGAACAAAACATTATGTATGCTATATTGTCCGTTGCAGGTCCAATGTTTACCTTTCAGTTATTTTCAACAAGGTTTATTTTAAAAAAATGTCAGCAACAAAAAAAAACCACAAAATGAATGTAAGAAAAAGATTATGATATTTAAGTGTCCGTGACAAACTGCACTGTTTTCTCTCAACTACCAAGTATGCATTTCGTATGTTTTTCACTTTGTTGCTTACTGAAGTTTTTGTATATTTGATCATTTGTCATGACGGTGCATTTTGCTAGACAGCCTCAAGGGTGAATATGATTTTTAAAAAACTTATTTAACCATTTTCCAATAGAACCTTATCTCAAATCTTTGTAATGTCTGTATTAAACTTTAGAATTGTTGGAACATATCCCATTAGTTAGCATTATGAAATCTTAGTTAGTTATTTGCATGATTTTCCAAGAATGTAACCCCCACAAAGAGGAATTTGCACTGGAATCAAATGCAAATTCATTTGATTCCTATTGCTCAACATTTTCCTCAGGTGAAGTACAGCAATTCCTCCATCGTTTCTGATGTCATACCAGTGGTTGTAATATTTGTTTAACTAACTTATGGATTATACAAAATAAGCAGGATGGAGTATTTTATATAAAACAGTGCAATAATGACATAATCTGAGAGTGTGGGGCGAAGTGTAGCCTGCTTCTGTATCAAAAATGAATGTAACTGCGACTGGTGTCGCAGCTACCAATGACACTAGTATTAGTCACTGCCCTTTGTCATTCAAAATTAGTTCACATTCCATCCCACTAGAAACAAATGAAGATCCTCTTGGCAATAGTTTGAGGATTTCCAGAGACTGACATTTGGGATTTGAAGCTTTATTCCACAAAGCCAACGTAATTAAATGGCACAACAGTTGCTATCTCTAATGACAACACCCTTCGTTTTGGCAACAGCCACTAATCCAGTTTATGATCAGACTGTAACTCCCTCTGATTCAGCACAGTTGCAAATCTGAAGTTGTCTGATCGCCTTCAAATTGGTGGCGTTTACTGCATCCTAAACTACTTCAGCACGAGCTCAGTTTTATACCAGGCTTCCCACAAAACCATCAATGGCCAAAACAAAGGACGTAGAAAGACCGATAGCAAGCCACGATTTGCTTTATGCTTTGACTAAATCCAGTGATGTTTGACAGGATACTGAGGAATTCAATTCTGCATCAATCATTAATCCCATGTCCACTGGTGCAAACTGGAGAAAAGTTCCATACTCTCATGCCTTCCTTCATTAGAAGTCTTTTGAGGACTGTTACAGCATTGTTGCATTAAAATCCCAAGCGCTGAGGCGATCACAATCACGTCACCTCATCTGAAGATGAATCTGAATGAGGCGTACTTGCATTTTCTAGCTTTTCCCATTGTCTCCTGTAGCGTGATCTGAAACCTTTCCTTCAAAAGGATGAATGTAAGCAAGGAGTGCACAAATCTGTTAAAGTTTGTAGCATTGTATTTGATTAGTATGGATTGTTAGATGAATGTTAAAATACATTTTTTAAAACAAATTTTGTTAATAAAATGTGTCTTTGGTGATCAAATACTAATAGCAGTGTGTATCATCTTCCCAGAGTCAGCCTCTTAATACCTAGCTTCTCGACGTAGCACAAATGCAAATCTGAACCTGTATGAAATATGACTTTGTAGCTTTTTCCATTCTCTAAATTCCTCCAATTATGGCCTCTTGAACATACCCAAAGTTTACATCTCATCAACTTCAGTATAATACTTTAAGCTACAGAGACCCTGGAACTCCCTTCACAAAATTCTCCACCTACCTATCCTACTTTAAAATGCTCCCTTACAACTCATTTGCCCAAGTATGCAGTCGACTGTCCCGACATCTCCAAAAGCAAACACACCATTTCTGGCTGTATCTGGGATAGATAGAAAACACATTAATATTTCAATTTATGACATTTCAGCAGAATGGGGAAAAGTTGCCAATGCAATAGCTTGTAAGTTGCTAGAAAAATACCAAAAAACAAAGGATAGGAGACATTAAAAGTAAAGAAACAAAAAAAGATGGCTCCAGAAGAAGCGTGATTGGCACATTACCTGCCCTTTTTTGTCTTGGGACAGCAACTAATGTGTAAAGAAAAGGAAACAATAGGATAGCAGAGCTTCCAGTCTGAAGTTATTGAACTCAGTATTGATTGCAGTGAGTCCACATGCAGTGCCTCATCAACAGATGCCGAGTTTATTGGAATACCACAGCAGGCCAAGGATAGAGATTACAGTATGAGAGCAAGGTGGTACATTAAAAGAGCAAGCCACAGGAAGCTTTGAGTCATGCATTTGACTGAAGAGAAGCATTCCACAAGACAGTCACCCATTCTGCAGCGATAGCAAGAACTGCAGATGCTGGAGTCCGAGATAAAGTGTGGATGGAAGAACACAACAGGCCAGGCAGCATCAGAAAATGAACAAGGGTCCTGACCAGAAACATCAACTTTCCTGCTCCTCTGAAGGTGCTGTGTGGCCTGCTGTGTTCTTCCAGCTCCACACTTAGTCACCTATTCTGCATTTGGTTTTCTAAATGTAGGGGAGACCCCAGGGTGAGCAGTGAACATTGTACACCAAACTGGAAGAAGTACACAAGAAGTAACCCAATTATCAGGAGTGTTCAGCACCTAGCAAGGTGAGGGAAAGAGATAAAACGACAAGTGTTACATCTGTATTTGTATTGATATGTGCATTTTGAAGGGTGCAGGGTATTAGGACTACTGGATAGAATAGGCTGTTACATAGGAACAGTCCCTTTGAATTGCTCATCAGGGGAGGCGATAAAAAAATGGAATGGAAATTCAGTACAGCAGTGGGTTAGAACAGACAATAAAAAGGACAAGTGGAACTTTACCATAGTTCAGACAAGGAAATAAAGAGTCGAGAGCAGAAGTGAGAGAGATGGGCTGGACATAGTCAAGGGTACGATCAGTTTTGAGGGTGACCTCTTTAAAAAAAAGAAAAAGTGGAAATTATAAAGTCATCAGGATGGATAAAGATAAGAAAGAGAGAGAATTAATAGACTTAAAAGATTTTGAATGAGGAGGTGCAGTTGAAGTTGTGGGCAAAGCGGGGTGGGGGGGGGGCATAGTGAACTTATGTTGAATGTCATTATTCATTAATTTATCTAAGTTAGGAGGAAGGAACCAGTTGGTTCCTTGAACTTACCTCACTATTCAACAACATCATGACTAAATAGAACATAGAACATAACAGCACAGTACAGGCCTTTTGGCCCCCGATGTTGTGCCGACCTGTCATACCAATCTCAAGCCCATCTAACCTACACTATTCCACGTACGTCCACATGCTTATCCAATGACTCCTTAAACGTACCTAAAGTTGGCGAATCTACTACCATTGCAGGCAAAGCATTCTATTCCCTTACTGCTCCGAGTAAAGAAACTACCTGACATCTGTCCTATATCTTTCACCCTTCAATTTAAAGCTATGCCCCCTCGTGCTCGCCGTCACCATCCTAGGAAAAAGGCTCTCCCTATCCACCCTATCTAACCCTCTGATTATTTTATGTTTCAATTAAGTCACCGCTCAACCTTCTTCTCTCTAATGAAAACAGCCTCAACTCCCTCAGCCTTTCCTCGTAAGACCTTCCCTCCATACCAAGCAACATCCTAGTAAATCTCCTCTGCACCCTTTCCAAAGCTTCCACATCCTTCTTATAATGTGGTGACCAGAACTGTACCTAATACTCCAAGTGCGGCCGCACCAGAGTTTTGTACAGCTTCACCATAACCTCTTGGTTCCGGAACTTGATCCCTCCATTAATAAAAGCTAAAACACTATATGCCTTCTTAACAGCCCTGTCAACCTGGGTGGCAACTTTCAAGGATCTGTGTACATGGACGCCGAGATCTCTCTGCTCATCTACACTAAGAATCTTACCATTAGCCCTGTACTTTGCCTTCTGGTTACTCCTACCAAAGTGCATCACCTCACTTGTCTGCATTAAACTCCATTTGCCACCTCTCAGCCCAGCTCTGCAGCTTATCTATGCCTCTCTGCAACCTACAGCATCCTTTGTCACTATCCACAACTCCACTGACCTTAGTGTCGCCTGCAAGTTTACTAACCCATCCTTTTATGCCCTCATCCAGGTCATTTATAAAAAAATGACAAACAACAGTGGACCCAACACCGACCCTTGCGGTACACCACTAGTAACTGGTCTCCAGGATGAACATTTCCCATCAGCTACCAACCTCTGGCTTCTTTCAGCAAGCCAATTTCCGATCCAAACTGCTATATCTCCCACAATCCCATTCATCTGCATTGGTTGCTCCTGCTCATTGAGGCAACTTATCTCCCGAAGCCTTGAATTTTCTGTTTTAAAAAAAAACACTCTTTCTCAAAAAAAAAGTTGTGAAAGTAGAATTCCACAGACCCACGAGCCTCTGCAAAAGAATTATCCTGATCGGTCTTAAATGGGTGAATTCTTCATTCTAGCATCTCCCAGGCAACATCTTTTCTACATGCATCTGGTTAAGACTCCTCAGGATCTTCTGTTTCACTCGAGTCACCTAGTACTCTTCCAGACTCCAGTGGGTACAAGCCTAACTTCCCAAACTTTCTTCACAAAGCATTCCACCCAATCAAGTTGTTCGTCTCAAACTGTCTCTGAACTACTTCCAAGTGTGTTTATATTCTTCCTTACATTAGGAGACCAGTACTATATACCTGAAGCATTACAGAATTAGAGATGTTTTTGATTCTACTAAAAATGATCGTTGCTGTAAGCTTTTCCAATTCCTCGCAGCAACTACATACACAATTTTTGTGATTCATTCATTACAGGGATCTAGGTGCCCTGAGACCTCTAATCTCCCAGCATTTTGATAACATCCCTTCATATCAAAATAAACAACTTCACATTTTCCCACTTTATACTCCATTGTCAGAACTTTATCCACTCACTTAACTTGTCCATATTCCTTTGTAGCCTCTTTTACAGTCTTCTTCACAGCTTACTTTCCTATTTGTGTCATCAGCAGCAGATTTTAACCGTGCTAGTATTTTTTGCCAGTTGTTTAACTGATTTGGGTGAAGGGCTTTTTTTTAAAAAATGAGTGAGTATCAGCAGTAAACTGTGTGGCTCACCACTTGTTACATCTTACCAACCAGAAAATAACCCAATTATGTCTGGTCTCTTCTTCTGGTGTCTAGCCAATCTTCTATCTGTACCAATGTTATCCCATAAACCACATGTTTTACTTTCTGCAATAGCCTTTGATGAAGTATCTTATCAAGTGCCGTCTGGACATTGGAATACAATATACCCATTATTTCGCTCTTATCTACAAGATGTAACTTCCTAAACAACTTCAATCAGTTAAGTATACCTCCTTTGTATACAACCATGCTAATTCTGCATGATGACCTTGAATTTTAAGTGCCCTGATAAAATATCTTTGATAATAACTTCAAACATCTTGGTTATGATGACAGTTAAGCTTACCGGCCTGTTACTAAAAACTTAAACTAGAACTCCTTTAAAAAACCTGCCCTGAATTGAGAGAATTTGGGAAATATGAAACCTCCATTACCTCACTAGCCACTGTTTGTTTTACCAAACAGAAGATTAAATCCATTGAGGTAGCAGTGCTAACCACTAAACCACTATGCTGCGCTATTCTGGCTCCCATTCTTCTCTCCTTAAAGTGGAAACAAGGTTCAGTCATCTTATTCCTTTTTGCTAACTGGCAAGTACTTTCACTATGAAGTTGTAAGTTTTATTTTGTTGTGAAAAACCAGGTCTAACTCTGGATAGTTAGAACAGCTTATGAATGCCCCTTCCAGGCTACTTCCTCCACCCCCCCATCTGATTGGGCCAGTCTTTACATACATTGTACTTTTCTGCCAGATTATCACAAAGGAGTTTAATCTCTTATTATTTCTTTCCTCTTACGCAAAACTTTGTTACTATTGGTGGGGCTGTACGCCACCCCCACAAGCCAATTCTTGCCACTATCATTTCTCAATTCTACCCAAAGCACTTTTAATCCTGGTATACCTCTCTCCTGCTTTATCTACCTTTTATTTCTTACTAAAGGCCACCTACCCTGCAATATTTTGATCATAATCCAAGTCTTAATTCTGCGTTCAAGTTGGTGTAATGGCTATCAGATCATACCTGCTGATTTCCAACTGGGTTCTCAGTTCAAGTGTTTGTTTTAATGCTGTGTGCGTTCGATACACAGAGCCTATTAGGTTGTCCTTTTTAGTATATTTGTAACCTCTAGTCTTATACGTTGATTGAGCCATTAGTTTGTATTTTACTCCTTCCTGCCATAATCTGTTTTCCATTTAAACAATGTCATTTTCTACAACTTCCTTACTTTGATCTATTGCCCCAAAAATTTAGGTTACCACCTGTTCTACTTCACTAGTTACGTGGCTCACTATAACACCAACCCCAGCACAGTTCAGGGGTTGACAGTCCAAAAAAAAGTACTTATTCTAGTACTTGACCTAGTTCATGAGGCACCAGTACCTACTTCTCCCACACAAACCTTTGAGCAATTAATTTTCCAAGCGTATTTGTCCAATGCCAATTTGCATATGGCACTGGTAATAATCCTGAGATTATTTCCTTCAGTGTTCTGCTTCTTAAATTTGGTGCCAAGCTCATTTTTTCTGCACTGGCAGAAACTTACTTTGTTCTATCAGAATCTTCAGTACATACACGATCAGATCCTTGCACTCCTACGTTTCCTCTGCAGCCCTGGACAGATGTTGACACTGGCCGAGTCGTCTGTCCTTCTGGACTCTAGCTCTCTGCTGTGGAGAATAGTGTCTATCCCTCTCTACGTACCATCGCCTACGACCACGTTCTTTGTGCTCTCCTGACTTGAAGGCTTCCTGCATCATGATGCCACATTCATTTAGATCTTCCACGCTGCTCTCCCATCATTCAAACGGGCTGAAAGACTATCAATCCTGTTGAACAATTGCTAAGGCTCATACACGCCTGCCTTCTGTGTCCCTTCACCTACTTCACTGACATAACACTCCTTTTCCTAAAGGAGTGGTCAAATTGAAAGACTTTGTCCCAAGGAGTGGGAACAGTCTCCTAGAGTAAAGTATCTGATAAGGTGATGTTCTCTCTCCTGGAGATGAACTGGGGTCTGCAGTTTAGCCTCCAGCTCAAAGTCGGAGCTGAAGCCACTCAAGCTATCAACACTTACTGCAGTTCATTGATCATGTTTGCTCTGGACATTCGTGAACATTTGCTTCTATGAACCCCCACATTAAATGTGACTGTTTCACTTGGAAGGATGGTGTTCCAGTTGTATTAGAACAGTTAGTCTAAAGAATGCAACTAGTTCTGGAATAAATTTTCAACGTTACAAACAATGTTATTTGAGCCCATAACCTTTGGCTACCTCTAGTGCATGCAGTGATTTCACGCTGTTATGTTGAACAAATCAAATTAGCTGAAGGACCTTTAAAATGGTGGGGACCTCAGGTCATCAAGAAAGATCATCAATTTGGCACTTCTGTTTGAAAGAATGCTGAAGTATAGGGATGCAGACATTGTGCTGTAGTCATAGCTAACTCAAGTTACAGCCCACTTAGAATACTGTGAGCAGATCTGGATATGACATCTTTGGAAGGAATGTTTTGGCCCTAGACGAAGTCTAACACAGGTTTGGAAGGATGATACGTGGACTTGAGGGGTTAGGTTGAGGAGACAAATAGACCAATTAGGCTGTTATTTTGTAGAATTTAGAAAGTTAAGGGGTGATCCAAACAAGGTTTTCAGAGGCCCCTTGCCAAAGTACTTCTTTCTAGAAATAGGAGTGAGGTGCTGGATGAAAAAGTGGCTAGTGTTGTGTCTTTGTTCAAGGGATGCAAAGAGAAAGCCTGGGATCTACAGATCTGGGCATCGGACTTCAGTGGTAGGCAAGTTGTTGTAAGTGATTCTGAAAGATAAGACTTTTATGAATTTAGAGAGGCAAGAAATGATTAGGGATTGTCGGCATGGCTTTGCAAAAGATATCATGTCTCAACCTTGATTACTTTTCTTTAAAAAGAGGAAATCACAAAAGTCGATTGGGACACAGCGTTAGACATTGTTTACTTGGGCTTTAGTAAAGCCTTTGTCACAGGTCTGCACAGTAGACTAACTAATCAAGTTAGAACACATGGGATTCCAGGTGAGCTAACCAATTGTATATAAAATTGGCTTAAAGACAGGACATTGTGATGGTGGAAGGTTGTGTGTTTTGGGAATGGAGCCTGTGATAAGTGGTGTTCCACAGGGATCGGTGCTGCATTCACTTTTGTTTATCAATTACAAGTGCTTCAGATGACAATACACAAAGTGTGGCTAATAAGTGTGGATGACTCCAAGATCGCTGGCATACTGAAAAGTGAAGAAGTTTATCCAAGATTACAAAGAGATCTTGATCAATTAGTTCAGTGGGCTGAAGAGTGACAGTTAGAGTTTAATTTGGATAAGTGAGAGGTATTGCATTTTGGTAAAATAAACAAAGGCAAGACTTGTACAACTAAAAGTAAGGCCTCGGGTAGTGTTGTTGGACACAGAGACCTAGGGTATCGGTACACAGTTCTTTGACATTTTCATTACATAGGGTGGTTAAGGTGGCATTTAGCATGCTTGCCTTCAGTGCTCAGACCTTTGACTATGGGAGTTGGAACATCATGTTGATGTTGTACAGGGCATCAGTGAGGCCTCTTGGGGCTGGAATACTGCATCCAGTTCTGGTCTCCCTATTATAGGAAGGGCATTGTTAGGCTGAAGAGGGCTCTGAAGAAGTTTACCAGGATGTTGCTGGGAATGGAGGGTTTGAGTTAAGGACCGGTGACCTTAGAGGTTTACAAAATCACGAGGGGCACAGATAAGGTGAACGGCAGAAGTCTTGTCCCTGGGGTGCCAGTGAGCTGAGGAGTGGCAGATGGAGTTTATTTTAGATAAATAAAGTGCAGTGCTGCATTTTGGAAAGGCAAAAAACAGGGCAGGATTTATACACTTAATGGTAAATGGAGTGTGCTGAACAAAGAGACCTTGGAGTGAAAATTAAGAGTTCCTTGAAAGTAGAGTCACAGGTAAACAGGATGGTGAAGGCAGCATTTGGTATGCTTGCATTTATTGGTGAGTCCATTGAGTATAGGAGTTGGGAGGTCATGTCACAGCTATACAGGTCATTGGTTGGGCCACTTCAAGAATACTGCATTCTATTCTGGTCTCCCCGCTATAGGATAAATGTTGTGAAGCTTGAAAAAGGTTCAGTAAAGATTCAAGGATGTACCAGAGTTGGAGGATTAGAACTAATCGGTAGAGGGTGAATGTGCTGGAGATATTTTCCCTGGAGCATCAGAAGCTGAGGGGTGACATTATAAAGTTTTAAAGGTCATGAGGGGCACAGACAGGATGAATAGCCAAGGTTTTTTCACCCAAGGTGGGAGAGTCCAAAACTAGAGGCCATAGGTTTAAGGAGAGAGGCGAAAGATTTATAAAAGTAATCTAAGGTGCGACTTTTTCCACGTAGACAGTAGTGCATGTATGGAATGCGCTGGAGGTGGAGGATAGTGGTATAATTATAACATTTAAAAAAGGCATCTTGATGAGGATGAGTAGGAAGGGTTTCAGAGGGACATGGGACAAACGGGACTAGGTTAATTTAGGATATCTGGTCAACATGGATGAACTTGACTAAAAGGGTCTGTTTCCATGCTGTACAGCTTTATGGCTATGACTCTAGGTTGGGGGATTTCAAGATACAGGGAAAATGTTTTTATTTTTAAAGAAAACGAAGAAAAAAATGGTTCACGTGTGGAATGAACTTCTAGAAATAGTGGAGGATGTGAGTTCATTTACAACATTCAAGAGACATTTAGATAAATGCATGAATAAGAAATATCTGGAGGGACATGGATATGGACCAGGTGTAGGCATCTGGGGCTAGTTTAGTTTAGAATTATTGTTAGCATGAACTGGTTGGACCAAAGGGTCTGTTTCCATGCTTAAATGACCGACTACATTTTTATCCACCCTGTCTTTCCCAGTAATATTCATAACCAAAAGATTCTAGAACTAGGGCTAAACCATTTATGCTAGATGTTTGAAAGCACATCTCCATGCAAAGAATAGTGGAGGTTTGGAACTCTTCCTCAAAATGGTGTAAGGTCAGAGAGCGGACATGATCTTATTGAATAGTACAGCAGGCTGAAGGGGCTGAATGGCCTACTCCTGTTCCTACAAGCTAAAATGATCCCCTAATATGGTATGGTGATGGATACACTGGACAATGAGCTTATATAGATGGTGGTTGAACACAATTTTGCTGTTCTGAAAGGCCCTGAGCACCTCACGGAATTCCAGTTGATTTACTGACTTCTTTTGTGATCCATTTGGATTCTAGTTAGCTCAATGATATTCCCTCAAAGAAGAGTGTCTTCAGTGTGAAGGTGGGCCTTCATCTCTACAAGGATCATGGCATCACCTCACCAATATTGTCACTGTGTTATGACACAGACAGCCAAACCAAATCAGCCATTTACTTCTGTATTTGCAACACGGTAAAATTAATCTGAAACACCCACAATAGTCACTCCAAAAATTAACCATACCTTTGAATAACCAAATTGCAGACTTTGAATCATAAGTCTCTAGACACTAGTTTTGTATCTCCAACAAAGAAAGATTTACATTGATGACTGAGCAGATAATTCACAAAGACAAAAACAACCAGTTAAGGGGAGAATAAAGAAGGGAATAACAAAAAGTGGCTAGACTATAAGTGACTGACCTATCCCCTCCTCTCTACCTATCTTGTTTTCTCTCCATCTTCAGTCCACCTCCCCCTATTTATTCCAGTTCCCTCTCCCCATCCCCCTCTCTGATGAAGGGTCTAGACCTGAAATATCAGCTTTTGTGCTCCTGAGATGCTGCTTGGCCTGCTGTGTTCAACCAGCTCCACACTATTATCTTGGGTTCTCTAGCATCTGCAGTTCCCATTATCTCAGGTATTTTCCATAGGCAGTAATTGTTATATGGTTGCCATTAGAACAGCTCTTTTTAAATTAGAAATTTTTAAAATTTAATTCTAACTTTACCATCTGCCTTCCTTTTCCCCAGAATATGCATCTGGGACTCTAGATTGCTAATCTCGTGACATTAGCACACCACTGTTTCAACATTAATAGGCTGATAGATATTGATTTGAATGTAGCCCTTAACTATATTGTTATTCCACCTGAAGGAAGGCAACACTGATAGTGAGTCTAATTCCTCTAACACCAGAAGAACCATGGTTAAGCCCCACATCACGAGCATGGCAGATAATGCAACACTTGTCACATATCTTTAAGAGGTACCATAATGTCTTCAAATTGTAGCACATGACCGGAGGGTATAGTAATCTTACCTACAAGTGTTTTATAGTTTAATATTAGCTCACATACTTGAACCTGTACATAATTAACTGTAATAAAATTTGTTGAATTCAATACCATAATATCTCCACCCAGCTTCCTATGTTACAAAGGATAATATACACATTGCTGCATCAGGTAAAACACCATGCTGGAGACAAATTTCACACCATGGTAGCAACAGTAAATGACTGTAAGAGGCTCCAATGATGTTGGTGGTAGCTATTTGAAAACCAACTGGAAACAGCTCCAGAGAGAAGTTGGACAAAAAGGGAGGATTCCTTGCCTGTAAGCAAAACCAATTTCTGTGAATGCAGCAAACTATGCAGATATAGATGGAACTAATTTATTTTGATTAGAATGCAAGTTCTTTCTAGATTAAATAAATAAAATTCTCAGATTAGAAGACAGACAGAAAGAAGAAAATATATTTAAAAGTGACTTACGTGCACTTCTGAGTTGCAAATTAAAGCCAGCAGTGCACTTTTTGGAAGGTGAAGGCAGCTAGGTTGCTGACAGTCAGTATGTACTAAGAGCTCACTAGAAAAGAAAGCAGACTTCAGACTCTGCAACTGCTGAAGAGGTAGTTTTGAAACTTACACACAGACAGGGATACACATCTTACGGTGGACATTGCAACGCATTTAAAAAAAAACTTAGAATATGGACAGCAGATACCTCTATGGCCTAGGTCTGCAATCACCACACCACTCTCTGCATCATAAATCTTGAAAACAATTATGTACTTCTATTTTACAAATAGAATGATAGATCAACCAAAATACTTGGTTCTAAAAATTTTGCTTGTCATCAGAAAGGACGGATTTCACAGAATTAACATGATCTGTTCTTTCCACATGTGATTGAAAAGATCAGGAAAATTCTTAAAGACTCAGTTCAAGGCAAGAATTAACTTCAGGATTTAAAAAAGATACTTTAATGTATGACATGCAACCAGTAACCTAAACACACTGTTGATCGGTTGTCAGAAGATGTTGCAGAAAAAGGGACAAGTGTGCTTATTGTGTGAAGAGGCACTATCAGGCTCATTGAGTTGGTCATCACCTGTACACAAATTAAAGTCTTTAGAAAAGATCATTAGAGCAAAGGAAATAGTCATATGACTATTTGCAAAAACATGGACATTAGGTGGGCACGTAGATAAAATTCAAGGGTCAAATCAAATCCCAGAACAAAACAGATCAATATGTCATAACACAATACTGGCAGGTGGGAAGGTGTTAAGAACATGCACAAATACAAATCCATCAGTCAAGTGGAGATTCAACCAAATGAAAAGGCAAACTTCAGATGATGACCAAGCTATTTAGATTGCTAATCTCATGTACCATTGGGATGGTGTAAGACAATTAGAAGTTTTTAAGCAGTGATTAATATCCGATGTTCTTAAAAAAGGCAAAACAGCACAAAGCAAAAATTGACATGGGTGCTAATGCCAGCTTAATGCCAATACACACCCTGAAAGATGTGTTTATGACAGACCATCTCAAGGCACGTAATGAATCAATGGTGTACTTTGGCAAAAAAAAATTGCACTTAGTGCCAACACAGGTACTCTTATAACACAATAGCTGCATTCTTGAGTGACGTTGTGCTATAGAAAATCATGTAACAGGGAAATCATGATAGAAAAAAAAATCACTACAGCTGTACAGCAGAAAGTTTGTGAGATCCAGACAGTGTTGACTATTTACCAACTACATTAATGAAACACGTGTTATGGCAGGACTACCTGCATGCATGCTCATTAGCTTCCTGAAATCTTCTACCTAATATCTACAAATGGTTCAGCAAAGGACAGACTTTTATGTAGCCACAAATTTGAGAGATTTAAACCACATCCGCTGTGGAGGAACAGACCACATTTGACACAATTTGGTCAATCAGCAATCTCAATACAATGATTTTTTTAGTGAAATGTACGTCAAGCCAGGATGATTACATGTGACACACTGAACAGTTTAGCCAACCTAAAAAAACGAATATTCTTCTTGATCTACTTGTTGATGCTCTTGGCTATGAAGTTGAAGACATTCCTAAGGTTGAGGTGTTAACTTTTAAGTTGGCTCTGGACAAAATGTAAGCAAGTACAAGTTTGCAAACTAAAAATATCATTATCCATGAATGGACTGACAGTATTAAAGTAGTATCTCAGCAGATTTGTTCATTATGCCCAAGGAGACAAACTTGGTACAATGCACCAAGTTATTTTCAAGGGCGAACAAATCCAAAAGCATTACAATGTATAACATAGGCATTGAACTCTCAAGATGTTAACATGTCAATCTGTAGATTACATGTCCCAATCCATCCAATGACTCATGAATGCACAAGTGAACCTTGTCCTTCAAGAATATGGTGAAGGCCAAGTTGCTGCAATGGCCATCATGGACAGGAGGCTTGGGGGTTTGGCACTATGCATTTTCAAACCTCTCATTCCCCTCAGTTAGAACCTGGGATGTGAGTGACCAGTTGTGTAATTTCATGAGATCAGCAATGCCTCTGCTATGCCAGGTTATTGGTCGAGCACCTCTTTCTCCCTGGTGGGCAGTGACGCAACCTTACCCCTCCTGTTTCTTTATTCCCACATGGTAAGCAGTCACTCCTTCCTTAGCTTCTATCATCTATTCCTGTTGAATCTTCATAGCGAGATGCAGCGCTGAAAGGGATGATGTCCAGTGGAATCAAGTCCAACTTCTCAGATTCATGGCAATTCCAGGTTTCTCATCATCCCCTTGACAATACTATTCTAGTTGTTAAAAAACCCACCTCTTCCTCCTTCAATCTATTCCTTCTTAAAAATTCTACTTTTAACTATTGCCTGAAGTCTACGTGTGGCTTGTTGTCAACTTTAAAGTGACAGTATTCCTGTGGAGTGAATTAGGACCTCTAGTACATGAAAAGAAAGGTGCTGTATAACTGTTCTATGTTGGAAGTGATATTGAACTGACAAGGAACAAGAATTGATGAACTCCCACAATCCTCACCCTTAATCATAAAGAGCACTGGAAGGAGTAGAAAAAGTGTAAAGAGGACCCCCAAGGGAAACGTTATGTTAGCAGGGAGTAAAGCGACTGACACACTTAGCAGTTAATGTATTGTAATAATGACAGTTATTCATGGAAGTTACAGTCATGCACAAAAAAAAGAAGTGCAATGAATTAGTGCTCACACTGATGACAATTGCTGCCACATTGATGTAGGGCAAAGCAAGGCAGATGTGTTATTATGCAGTATGGTGAATAGCAAACTGAGGAAATCTTCGTTTATTGGATACCTGAAAAGGTGGTAAGAACAAAATTCCACAGCTCAGTGACAGACTAAATCCAGCAGTTCCTTTTGTCTTTCCAAGACCATCATGTCACTCAGTGAAACAACTGGGGAATAACATTTGCAGAAACCCGCCAGCAAAAACAATGTGCCAGCTGATATATCCTCTATTTAACCATAAAAATGAGTATTTATATTTTATCCTTCACCAAGTGAGAGATCTACAAATTGATCATAAATCATAACATCAGTCACTTTGTGTTTGATGAGTCCCCAAGGATCTAACTGTAAAATGTGGCATCTTGACTCATGAATGGATAGCTACCTCCCTCTAATGGCTAAAGTTTGGAAGTACAAAGTAAAAAATATTGCGCAGCACAGTCCTATCTGACTACTGTAAAAAAAACACCCCCTCAGGAAAACCAGTAAACCATTTCCATTATATAGCTATTGTTTTTATTCCCAGTTGAGTCTTAATATTCAGTTTTATCACTTATTTGACTACTTTGTTGTTACAGCTAAATTAGTTATCCATTCCCTCCGTGCATTAAATGAGCCATGCTTTATAATTACAAGTAGCTTTTCTTTGTGAGGTTTACTTGTACTTCCTGAAATAATATTTGGTAAATTAGTGCAATGACTAGCACATTGAATGCCACTTTGTATGTTTTTGCCCCCTACCTGCACTTAGTTTTTGCCTTTGCAAGTGCTGGCCCATGTTTCATAGTGTGCATAAATAGAATCAAATAGCACAGAAAGATTTGGCCCATGTTAGCTGAGCCAGCTTTCTGAAAAAGCTGTCCATGAAGTCTCAGACCCCCTATGCAATCCATAGCTAAGAAAATATCACAAATCTGTCCAAGCCCCTGTTTTGAGTCTACTTCCACTATGTTTAATAGAAGTTGCAATAGACGAGGTGATAATGACCAAAGTTCTCAAATCCATCACTGAAATGAACTAAGGAGAGTGGCGGAGAAGGCTGAAGAACTTGCTGAGAAACTCAAAATGCAAAGTTTGCATCCATTTGCAACATCTCAATTTTTGCTTGCAAGAATAACAGTCATCGGCAGGGTTCCAGCTTATACAGCCAAAGCTGCCAGTGACAACTCCATTATTGGATTTTACTCCTGCTCAATTGCATCATCTTTGACTGGTCCAAGACATTGGTCCAAGTTAAGATTGCCTTAAAAAGGCAACTGTGTCTTTAAAGTAGCAAATCAGCAGAATCTTTTGCCAAATTGCAAATGACTCAATATCTATTTTATAGTCAGTGATTAATATCAAGCAGATTCTTACAAGCCATTTAGTTTTCTGCATTCCAATAGCAACCACACTTTGAAAGTATACCTTAGGAACATTCTGAGGCAAAGCGATAAAAAATACAAGTTCTTTTCCCCGGTTTCCCTTTCTCTTAGCCCACCACCACCCCAGCCTTCCTTTTCTTTTCACCTTTTATTTGGCTTTTTTGTTTTGCTTTCTACCATTAAGATTTTGAATATGATCTGGTCCGGTTTTGTGGACTAATGCCAATCTTAATGACCCCGACACTTTTACTACTGCATTAAACAGCAGCTGAGGTCAGAAATAATTGATTTTTTAAAAAAAACTAATTCCTGAGCACCATCCCAAACCTTCATATTTTTGATTAAAATGTGCAACTCTATGAATCCTTAATGCAGCAATTCATTATATGCACTGTCATATGAAGTGCTGAGCAATGCTGGTCCAGAATTTCTCAACAGGATAAGAAACCCTATCTCTAATCCTAACCAGGCAAAAGCTAACCTTCAGAGGAGTTCTCCCCACAACTTTCTTGGCCAAGAGCCCCTCTGAAGTGGTTTAGGTGAATCTAGAAATCTGCAGAATCAAAGAGAGGCAGGATCAGGGTGGAAGCAATACACACTTTTTCAGCAAAAACTACTGTATTCTGGTCCTGAAACCACTCTGAAAACTTGACGGAATGCAAGTTTAGGGGTTTCGTCAGCAAGTGAGAGAAGAATGCAGCCTGGCTAGGTGACAGAAGTGGATGAACGCTTTGAGTAGTTTGGAGGATTGCGTCAAGATAGGATGTTGGATGGGGTAGGTCTGCAGCAGCAGTTCAACTCCAGGGATGTCAGGGTTTGGCTGGGTGGGTGGGGGGGCTGGGCTGGTGCTGGTATTGGTGATTCAGGGCGTGTTCCAGTTATGTACCCAAAAAAAAAAGTTAATTTTTCCTGGGAAACGCTTACATTTAAGTTGGAATCTTCTGAAATTTCCAACAAACAACTGGGGAATTTTTCAGATGGTTCCAGAAGCTGGGAAATTACCCCAAAGGAAATCTCAGCAATTGCTACGGACACAGCTGCACGGCAATGTTGGGATAGTCCAACACACAACATTGCAGCAGCTCAAACTGTCTCCCTGTAAGACAGTGTGGGTCAAACCACCACTTATATCTGTATTCCCTTACAGTCAAACATCCTTTATAATAACCCTTTACTATAGTGAGTTAGCTGAATTGCACAACATTCAGTTCTAGTTTTTGGTCATTGCTGACAACAGACCAAGTTTTATTTGGATAGTTGGAACAAACTATTTCCAGAGAAGTGTTTGAACCCTGTGTGTTTGTGGTATTCACTGAACCATACTAACAGCAACTTGTTACAGTATAAGCAGCCCATGGACATGTGTCAGCATAATAAACAAAAATGTCAAAACAGAGCACTTAGTTCTGTTGTTTCAGCAAGTACTCCATTGCTGAATCAGCCTGTATATGAAAAAAAAATTTAAAATCTCTACCCCTCACCACATTTATGACTTCAATCCTTGCTCATAGCATTGCTGCAGCACAAGTGGACAAAATTACATTGAACAATTAGAATCCCTCATTTTTCGTGTATCTTTTATGTTCAAATGAGAGGGTAGATGAGGCCTTGGTTAATCAAATCAGAGGAATTCTACAGGAGTAACTCAGCTCCCAACTGCCCAAAGACTGTCCACTGTCGACAGAGCACAGATTCAGGAGGGTAGTGGAATACTTGTCTGGATGAGTGTAGCTCCAATTCACCAAAGAAACTCAACCCCTTCCAGGGCAAAACAGCCCTCTTGATTATTACATCCACCATCTATGTACAGTGGCAACAATGTGCACCATCTACAACATGCCATGCAGAATCTCAAGACATCCTGACACCCACCTTCCTAACCCACTCTGCCATTTATAAAAGACAAAGGCAGAAAAAGCAGGGAACACTATAACCTCCAAGCTGCACACCATCCTGACTTGAAACTATTGCTATTTGTTTGTTGTTGCTAGGTCAATATCTTGGAACCTCCTTCCTAAAGCTTTGAAGGTGTTCTTCCACCCCATAGTCTGCAGCAGATCAAGACAGCAGCTCACTACCACCTTCTCCAGGTGAATTAGAGATAGACAATAAAATGTTGGCCAGTTAGAGATACAATACATGAATGAATGTGAGTATTTTTTTTAAAAAAAAGAATTATTTATGTCTTGGAATTGTGCTGGAGAATCCTTGGCGGCACCTATTTTTAAGGCCAATATATTTTTACTGTGCAACTGTGCTCAGAATTAAACAGTACCAAGGTCCAACTAAGATCTGGCCAAATAATACATAGCATCCTCCCTTTTTGGGCTTCTGATTTTTTTAAAAAAAATAACCCTTACTTGTAGAGCACATTGTATGTCCAGAGGAAGTTCAAACTGCTTTATAACTAATTATGCACTTTTGAAATAAAGGCAATGTTGTTATACCAGAAATATGGCATTTGCTCACAGCAAGCTCCCATAAGCAACAATTAAACAAATAAGGGATAAAGATTGGCCTGGACACCCAAGGTCTCCTCTGGAAAGCACTCAAAGATATTTTCTGAAAAAGGGTCTAGGCCCGAAATGTCAGCTTTCCTGCTGATCTGATGCTGCTTGGCCTGCTGTGTTCATCCAGCTCTACACCTTGTTATCTCAGATTCTCCAGCATCTGCAGTTCCTACAATCTCCAAAGATATTTAACTATCGATTCAAGGGCAGCTAGTGCTTTAGTCTAATACCTCATCCAAAAAGACAGCATTTCCAACGATACCAAAGGTCAACATTTGGTCAGTGTTTTTGGCTCCTTTTCATACAACAGTTCTTTCCCCCACCCCCACCACTCCCATCAAGTCATGTTTATGGGACCCCCAAACTCCTCTCAATTCTTAGTTTTTCACCATTAAAACTATATTCTAATTGTATTTTTAAATCCAAAGCATTTTCATCCAAACATTTTCACTTACCCCACCCATCCCACCCCCAGCTAAATTCCATCTCCCACAATGCTGTCCGCAGAAGTAATTACACTATGTTCCTTTGAAATACTAGTTATAACTCAAGTACAGCACTGTTTCCTCTATGTCATGAACTTCTAAGTTCATGCCAGTCCAGACTTAAGCACACAAATCAAGGACCAGTACAGCAGGGATGAAACACTACATAGTCAAAAAGTTTCCTGTCCTTAATAAAGCCACAAGCACTGGACTGGTAATTACATCGGATGATGATGCAGTCTACGCACAGAGACCAAGGCAACATTCAGGCTTGGCAGCTGGTAAGAAACAAATAACATTTTAATAGATTTCATGCCAGGAAATGACAAATCTCTAAACCATTCAACATTCTGGGCGTTACCAGTAATCAGACCCTGAACTGGAACAACCACATAAATACAGTGGGTATGAGAACAAGTCTGAAGCTGGACAATCTGCAAATTTAGCATACCTCCTGATCCACGAAGCCTAATTATCACCTCCAAGACATAAAAGGTCAGAGTGTGATAAAATACACTCCAATTACCTGGGATCATGCATCGCTGGCAACACAAGAAGCCTAACACCATCCAAGATGGAACAGTCCACTTAACTGGCACCCCTTATACTACCTTAAGCATCCATTTCCTCCACTACAGGTGAAGTGTGCATGACCTACAAGATGGACTGCAGTAACTTGCTGCAGTTATTTGAGATCCACACTCATGACTGAGCAGCATCAGACCTCAAAGAGCTTAACTACATACTAGAGAGCCAGTTCCAGTACCATTTTATTTGGCATCACTGTTACATTGTTACTTTCCCACATGGTCAGTGGCTATACTTTGAAAAAGCACAATTCTTCTTACACTCACCAATGCATTTTTGATAGCACCTTTCATTTGTGACTTGTACCATTAAAAAAGGACAGGTGTTAGGTACGTGGGAAGAGGAAAATTGCAACTTCCTCTCCTACAAACACAATATCCTAACTGGAGCATAAAAATCAATGCTCCTTCATTGTGGCAGCTTCAAATTTCTGAGACTCCTTCTCCAACAGTATTGAGGATGTTAATTTCATCTAATTTGTATTTTGATTAGGGACATGTTCATTTTATTTCTCAGAGTTACTATGATGCAAAAGGACATCATTCAGCCCATCATGCTTCTACCAGTATTCTTATTGTACTTGAGGGCTCAGTTATCATCAGGAAGCACACAATCATAGATTCTTACAGCAGACAAAGAGGGCACCTCAGCCCACCATTTACTCCACTGATTATATGCTGCAGCATACCACCGCTCAAATTTGAATCCCACCGCCTAAATGGACTGGGGAGATTTCCAACAGGGCTCGTGGAAATTAAACAAAGACTGTTACTTACTTTAGATCTCACACACCATTCCTGCCTCTCCTCAATCCACCTGTGCTGTGGGGCCACGAAGCAAAGGGATTCCTTTCTAAAGTATAGAAACAAAAAGAGAACATCAACTAGAAATAAAGATCAAATCAGGAAAAAAAAACATGAAAAAAGTTTGAAATGTGCTCACTTTTAATTTCCATACATCCTTTCTGTAACTTTTGCTATATTTATTGCTGCATAGCATCCTTGAACACCTATTTTAAGTAGACACAAGTAACACCTGACATCTCACATACCAGAACTGTGAGAAACACTGTAGATAAAAGATACAGGAACATCACAAGAAAGCCCTCCTCCCCTGATTAATATTTATACAAATTATACCCCATCTGTTCTAGATATTCACCCACCACAGGCCCTAACAACCAGAAAAGATGTGAGATACAAAGCAGACTGAATTTTAGTAGGGCAAGAAATTTGCTAATTTGGACCAATGGCTTTCATTAGAACATTGAGGCTTCTTGATAAAAACTCTACATTGATTGGATGCTCTCAGTGAACGATCAATAGTCATGCTTAGGCCTTATTATTATCCACCTTTGTCAATTGGATGCCTATTGATTACAGTCACATGATCACAGCATTCACACATTATTTCATGTTAAATGCTAAATGATATGCCCTGGTCAACGAACACTTGTATAGCTCTGACAACTAGTTTCCTGTTTCCATTCGGCATGTGGTTGGTACGTGCTGAGGCTTTGTTTCAGTGACGGTGATGTGTGGGATCATTTCTAGTTTCAGCGTGGAGGAAAAAACCACAGAAAAAGCATTTGTCATCTGGTTGGTGCCATTAGGAGAGTAGATACTATGCAAATATATTTCTGTTTTTACTACAGCTAGTGTAAGCAATGAAAACCTTGTGAAAAACTAAGCAAGCTATGGTAATAACTGCTGTCAAGATGACAGCTTGTCCACTTACTGTTGCCTTTCATTTTCTATTGTCAAGCAGATGGAATTACAGTGATTTTGATTTGGATTTTATTGAATTTTTTAGCGACATTGGAGTTAAACAGCATTTTTGACAAATTGTGTTCCTGTCTGGTCCACACAATTACCCTGCGCTTGACCTCTAGGTCAAAAGTGCTGCTGATGTATGGCCTCCACATAAAACTGAAAGGTTTGGTTTGGGAGATGTGTGATTACAGAACAGCATATTATGTGAAATCTGCATTTTAAGGATCAAAACAGAATCATGTGCGTGGCCTTTCTGTTAAGGAGCAGCTCTGTGCGAGGTTGCCCTTGTCTCAGCAGCAGCATCGTATGATATATTTGTATTGCAATCTCTCTAAAGGATGTTCATTCGTGTCAGTGATAATGGGAACTGCAGATGCTGGAGAATCCAAGATAATAAAGTGTGAAGCTGGATGAACACAGCAGGCCAAGCAGCATCTCAGGAGCACAAAAGCTGACGTTTCGGGCCTAGACCCTTCATCAGAGAAGGGGGATGGGGAGAGGGAACTAGAATAAATAGGGAGAGGGGGGAGGCGGACTGAAGATGGAGAGAAAAGAAGATAGGTGGAGAGGAGAGTATAGGTGGGGAGGTAGGGAATAGGTCAGTCCAGGGAAGATGGACAGGTCAAGGGGGTGGGATGAGGTTAGTAGGTAGGAAATGAAGGTGCAGCTTGAGACGGGAGGAAGGGATGGGTGAGAGGAAGAACAGGTCAGGGAGGCAGAGACAGGCTGGGTTGGTTTTGGGACGCCGTGGGGGAAGGGGAGATTTTGAAGCTGGTGAAGTCCACATTGATACCATTGGGCTGCAGGGCTCCCAAGCCGAATATGAGTTGCTGTTCCTGCAACCTTCGGGTGGCATCATTGTGGCACTGCAGGAGGCCCATGATGGACTTGTCATCTAAAGAATGGGAGGGGGAGTTGAAATGGTTCATGACTGGGAGGTGCAGTTGTTTATTGCGAACCAAGCGGAGGTGTTTTGCAAAGCGGTCCCCAAGCCTCCGCTTGGTTTCCCCAATGTAGAGGATGCCACACCGGGTACAATGGATACAGTATACCACATTGGCAGATGTGCAGGTGAACCTCTGCTTAATATAGAAAGTCATCTTGGGGCCTGGGATGGGGGTGAGGGAGGTAGTGTGGGGGCAAGTGTAGCACTTCCTGTGGTTGCAGGGGAAGGTGCCAGTTGTGGTGGGGTTGGAAGGCAGTGTGGAGCGAACAAGGGAGTCACGGAGAGAGTGGCCTCTCCGGGAGGCAGACAAGGGTGGGGATGGAAAAATGTCTTGGGTGGTGGGGTCGGATTGTAGATGGCGGAAGTGTCGGAGGATGATGCATTGTATCCGGAGGTTGGTGGGGGGTGGTGTGTGAGAACGAGGGGGACCCTCTTTGGGCGGTTGGGGTGGGACGGGGTGTGAAGGATGTGTTGTGGGAAATGCGGGAGATGCGGTCAAGGGCGTTCTCGACCACTGTGGGGGGAAAGTTGCGGTCCTCGAAGAACTTGGACATCTGGAATGTGCGGGAGTGGAATGCCTCATCCTGGGATCAGATGCGGTGGAGGCGGAGGAATTGGGAATAGGGATGGAATTTTTGCAGGAGGGTGGGTGGGAGGAGTTGTATTCTAGGTAGCTGTGGGAGTCAGTGGGCTTGAAGTGGACATCAGTTCCAAGCTGGTTGCCTGAGATGGAGACAGAGGTCCAGGAAGGTGAGGGATGTGTTGGAGATGGCCCAGGTGAACTTGAGGTTGGGGTGGAAGGTGTTGAAGTGGATGAACTGTTTGAGCTCCTCTGGGGAGCAAGAGGCGGCACTGATACAGTCATCAATGTAACGGAGGAAGTGGTGGGGTTTGGGGCCTGTGTAGGTGCGGAAGAGGGACTGTTCCACGTAACCGTTCATTTGTGTGATTGTTTTGCCACACATGGTTTTTCCCTTGCCGGGGGAATTCAATATGTAACCTTTCACCTCTAACAACCCTGCGCCATTTATCTTATCATGTTCAATATTTGTCAAATTAATAAATGAGAATCTTAACAGAAAATGAAGAGGTTTAATTCTAAAACATACCACAATGTGTTTTCCTGCCTTTGCTGGAAGTAGCATCCTCCAGAATAATCTTTAATGACACGAGATTCCAGGACATCATGGAGATTTGATTCATGCATTAGCTAAAAAGCAGTATCTTCACTTTTGCATATATTGATGTGAGAGTGCATAGGGATCGATCTTTACAAAGTGTCCTGATATCTTGCTCAATTAACATTCTTCTCCTTCTCTTGAAACCATTACATATTCACAACAAAAGGCTGGAGTATCATATTGGTACCGTTTGTTAACATTTTAATGCTAAATGCATGGAGGAGAATTGGCTTCAAGAGGTCAATGGTAATACGACTTCTGGTTTTCAAGTTAGAGGGCACTATTCTTTTGAATTAGTACTCACGTGGCCCACTATGTACACGTGAAAGGTAGACAGCACCATGGTTTAAAACTTGTCTGAAGACCAAAACTTCAACAGTGCAGCTCCTCACGACTGCATAGAAGGGTGTTGTTTCTGCGCTCAATCTTTAGAACAGGGTTTGAACCCAAAATGTTTTAACGTAAAGGTACCCAACCAAGCGATTGCTCAGAAATAGTAGAAACTGCCGATGCTGAAGAATGGTCCTGACCCAAAATGTCAACTTTCCTGCTCCTCTGATGCT
Organism: Stegostoma tigrinum; assembly: GCF_030684315.1. Lineage (NCBI taxonomy): Eukaryota > Metazoa > Chordata > Chondrichthyes > Orectolobiformes > Stegostomatidae > Stegostoma > Stegostoma tigrinum. Next base: position 14,152,028 of record NC_081376.1, read on the forward strand.
GCCTGGCCTGTTGTGTTCATCCAGCTCCACACCTTGTTATCTCAAGCGATTTGCTGACACCTATAAAGCTAACTGGGAAGGTAGGTCTCATGAAAGGAACTTACAGATATGTTATCATAATTTGAGGATCAGCCTTTTTCCTGAACTATCTGTTGAACCTCAAAACAAGTCATTGGGTTGTACAGAATCTACAGCACAGAAATGCTGTTTTTTGCGCTTTACTTTAGTCTCCTCTCACCTCCAATTGATCTCACCAAATTCTTCTGTTCTTTTTTCACTCCTATACTTAATGGAATTCTCTAATATCAGATATTAGAGAATTCCATTATTTTTCCTCCTTAGTCTTTTTCAAGAGAAAAGAGCTCAACTGGTGCAAACTTTCAGCAGAATATGAGCAGGTTTAAAAAACTGTGACATGAAACTGTTGTGCCACCCAAAGGAATTCTCAGTATGCATCAAGGGAATGCTGGTGTGCATTTATTATCATTGATAATGACAAAGAAAGGGCTCTGAAGTGATGGAAAATCAGGTCCACCTGCCAAAGCAAAATTATAAAAGAGTTGTCCATTTTATATATGCATGTATCTGTGCTGGAACAGAGCATGTTTAGGGTTAATTCTCCATTCTCTTTATGGTATGATGTTGGTCCAAATGGAAACTGTTGTGTGGTTTGCTCAGAACTTTTGATATAGGTCAGTATGTAATTGAAAGGAATGTTCTAATTAACCATCATGAGGTTGCCAAAGCATCATTTCGCAATGTTTCAAAAAGAATGAATTGAGTAATTAGAAGGACTGCACTAGTATCAGAGAGTGCCTTCAAATCAGAAGCAAGAGTGCGACAATTTATTTTTGCACCATGCTTTATGATGATTAATGTCTTGGCAGTGTTGGATCTTTTAACAAGCACTGAAAAATTAGGGGTTCTGGAAAATGAACACTATCTTTCTTTTAGAAACAGAGTAAATCTCTAGTTTTAATATTATTTTGGCTCGTTAGTTTATATTATTGTTAATACCATGTCTATTTTACAACCCAGATTGCCTCAATGTTAAGGGGGCAGAAGATTGGAAGCCATGGGCAGTGTTGCTTTTGTGTTTGCCCTTCTTCCATGGTATTCCTTTCCCTATCCCTTTGAACTCCTCTCTCACTGAGTGACATCTTGTCATCGGCCTTCTGGGAGTCTAGGTAGATAACATCCATTGGCTCAGCTTGGTCCAACCTGCTCATTAGCTCCTCAAAGAATTCAAACACATTTGTCAGGCATGACCTCCCCTGAGGGGATACATCATCATCATCATCATGCCACTGTCAATCAGGTCCTTTGATGGAGAAGTATGGTACCCTCTTCCTGTGCTTCCACATCTTGTGGACACATGCTTGATTGAGCAGACCAGCTTGAGAATGCCAGTGCTCATCTGGGTGTTCAGTGGCATTTAAACATGGTATGGATACATCCACTCTTTCTGCAGGTATTTGCTAAGTGGTTGATGTGACAGGAAAGGTGTAATTGGGTGTGAGAGATACCATGGGTGATGGTAAGTATTGAATTAGGTGAGTTTGCTAAGTTAGGCTGAGAAAGTTCAGTAGCCTTTGCAGCAAGAAATCCCCTTCTTTTTTTAAAAAAAATTGGCACATCCTGCACTTAAAAAAAAGTGTTAAGGCTCAGCACGTAAACACAGTGGCTATAAAAGCAAGTCAGAAGATAGTGATTCTGAAATGAGTAGCTCACCTCCTATCTCCACAATGCCTGTCCACCATCCACCACACACAAATCAGGAGCATGATGGAATACTGTCCACTTGCCTGGGTGGGTGCAGTTCTCACAACGCTCAAGAAACTTAACACCATTACAGCTGAAGCAGCCCTCTTGACTGACATTCAATCCATCACTTTCAAGATTTACTCCATTCACCATTGACTCACAGTGGCAGTTTCTCATAAGAACAAGAGGTATGATCTTGAAATTAGGAGCAAGCCCTTTAGCAGTGAAATTAGAAAGCATCCTTTCTGAATGTTGGGATGCTGGAAACTTCCAAAGACCCATGGGTGCTACAAAAGTGGAAATTTTCACAACAGCTTCATAGATTTTAAGAATCCAGGTACCAGGATCAAACGTGGATAAATGGCACAAAGGTTCAGACTTGATTGAATGCAGGGAACAAGTCCGAGGTGCTGACTGGCTTAATCGTGTTCTTACAGAGATGAATAGCACTGGAATCCTGAGTAGTACTGTTGCCTTCATTCAGACTGCCACTTCTTTTATTCTTTACTGCATACTATAATCCAGGGAATACAAAAAGGAAATTCAAAGAAGTATGAAATTGGAGACAACAAATGAGCTGCGAAGTAGGAGACAATGAACAGAAATTGTGTATATATAAACAAAGTCACAGACTGAGTAATCTGATGTCACTTAAAATGACACATATAGAAGGTTACTCCCCAAGAAATACAATGCCAGTGGGCCATGCTAAATCAAGAATATTTAAAATCTACTGGAAATGGTATTCAAGGGTCAAAAACTGTTGAAAGACCAGTGAAAATATTTTTCAAAATGAAGAGAAATAGTTTCCAATTTACAGCCACTCCAACTCTCAGAAATTAGGTCTAAGTCTAGACTCAACTTCACTGTGGAAGGAAGCCAGGAGTCGCATTAGTCTTTTCAAAAAGGTGGGTAAGAAGGCAAGATATGAAGCTATTTATAGATGTGATCTATGGCAAAAGTATTTCAGCGACTGATCAGTTAGTCAGCAATGTTACATTTGATAATTAGTTATGAGGTTGAAGCAATGCAATTGTGTCAAAAATATAAATATATACCAACAAAGGTCACAATGTTTATTGGTGAATTTTTTTTCTCAGTCTAAGAAATATTCCCTGTTGTCAGCTTTTTATCAAATGTTACAAGTTTTAGTGTTGAAATTTTCAGAGCCACTGAGTTAAAAGAAAGTAGATCATACCTTTATATGCTTATGAATGAGGGCACTGAAAGAGTTAACTGGAAGCTAAATTTGTCTTGTGTGGTAGTTGGAGAAGGGCAACAGTGAATCAGCAGCATGTCTTACCCTGTGGCCGAGGAAAATCCCATCCAGCAAAAATGGGTTTCTAATTTGTACAAGCCTGTAACATTATGCAGTCCAGGTCATCACAGACCCACACCACTCCCATGGGTTCAGACCCAATCAACAATGAAGCTTGCCTTCAGTCAGAAAGATTGAAATAGGATTTCCACTGCATCACAAAGCCTGGTTAGAGTATTATAGTCAGGAAGCAGTATGCTGGTCCAGCCTGCTGAAGCACATCAGCTTTTCTGCTGTAAAGGAGGCAAATGATGGCTGCACTCAATGAATTCCAAGGTCAAATAGCCTCCAGGAACAAATACAAAGTTGCTGGAAAAGCTCAGCAGGTCTGGCAGCATCTGTGGAGGAGAAAACAGAGTTAATGTTTCGGGTCTGGTGACCCTTCCTCAGTTCTGAGATTTTCTTTTGGTTTTTATCAAATAACCTCCAGGCACTGGGGTGTCAACCATTAGCCTACTCCTGTTCAATTCTTAAAAAGCAGAGTTTTTACACTGCGTTATTAAAAGGAAAAAAATGTCTGTCCACATGGTTTGAAATAAGGAGACTGAGGAGAGACCAAAAATAATCAAATAGCTAGACAAATGAAAAATGACAAATGAAAAATGACAAATTTACTGTTGAATTGAATCCTTCTGTTTGAAAATTGCCTGGTGTTGTTTCACAATCTGGAACACGTAACGTCTTGACATAGAACATAGAACAGTACAGCACAGAACAGGCCCTTCAGCCCACAATGTTGTGCCGACCATTGATCCTCATGTATGCACCCTCAAATTTCTGTGACCATATACATGTCCAGCAGTCTCTTAAATGACCCCAATGACCTTGCTTCCACAACTGCTGCTGGCAACGCATTCCATGCTCTCACAACTCTCTGCGTAAAGAACCTGCCTCTGACATCCCCTCTATACTTTCCACCAACCAGCTTAAAACTATGACCCCTCGTGCTAGCCATTTCTGCCCTGGGAAATAGTCTCTGGCTATCAACTCTATCTATGCCTCTCATTATCTTGTATACCTCAATTAGGTCCCCTCTCCTCCTCCTTTTCTCCAATGAAAAGATACTACAGAAGAATTCAGATTCCCAACAGGCTTTTCATTTGGTTGAGAATTTTTTGCCTCTTTGACAACCAGCTGAGATACCCAATACATTGAGGAGCCTCAGCGCAAAACAGAGCAAACCCCTCCCAGCTGTCTAATTATTACAAAAGGAGGTCAAATTAATCCACCTAACAATTCACATTTTGTTCAACTTGTGCCACAGGAAATATATGATGGAAATTTGGGGGGTCTTCTCCATGTTCCCCATTGTTCCAAGTGTACAGATTTCACACTTGCTAAAGTACTTCACTGATTACGGCATTATCCTACTTAGATGGCATGTTACGACACAACATTGTTGAAGTACTTAGTAGTGGAAAAAATGATGAATTAATCGTCAGCTGGTTGATTTAACAGAAAGGACTTAGTAAGTCTTCTAATTATTAAGAAGTCCGTCCCTTGTCCCAAGATACAAGGACAGTGTCATCCCAACACCCATTGAAAAGATTTTGTTGGACCCATATGCCAGAATATGGACACTATCTTTGTAAAATAAAATTGTTCAGTAAGGCAAAAGCAAAGTTCATGCATCTCTACTGCTGAAGAGAGAAAAGTATTAAATTACAATAACGGAGTTAAATTGCAGGGCCTTATCATTGCCAAAGAAATGTTGGTCTGAATTAATCTGCATAATTAGCCAAATTGCCAAGGCACTAATCTCAGCAGTAACTTACTATTAGAATGTAAATGGAATTTTGTTCTAATTTATTTCCACAATTTGAAAATATCCTAAATCACTTTCCAGCAAATGGATTCCTTTTGAAACGTTATTGCCGTGTTTAAGGAGGCAAACGAGCCAGCTTCCTTGACAGCAAGATACTAAGAACAGCAAATGAAATGAATAACCAGATTCTGGATTTTGGTGCTATTGTGTGAAAAGGAAATGCAGCCCTGAAAATCCAAGTGAACCTATTGCTCATCTATGAGATATTCTCCAAAATTTTGGGTTAATTCATGCCTCATGCGAAAGGCAGCATATCTGGCAATGTTGTATATCCTTAGTTTTGTAATGGAGTATTCAATTTGATTAAGTACTCAAATCCTGGAATTTGACCCACAACCTTTTAACTCAGAAGCTTGTTGTTCTCAACCAACTCAAAAATTACACTTTTGAGAAGGGTCCAAGAGAAGGAAAAAGGTAAAACACATCAAATATCAGCGAACTTTTTAAGCCACAGTTGTCCTATCAGCATGGAACAGTTTTACCCTGCAAGAGAGGAGATAAAGAAAGAGTAGAAGAGCAAAACAACGACAAGAGATTTGCATAATTGAAACTCTTCTGATTCATGAGCAGCATCACTGTTTAATATGAAGATTAATGAGTAATGTTTAAACAATTGCAGAAACAACCTTTGGAATATTTCAGTTTCCCTCATGTAATACTGTTTACCTGCAGTTTGAATATCATAGTCATCCTAACAACACAGGTATTATGTTAGAAGCTAATGGAAATGAAATGTTTCTTATGTTGAACATTACTATCATGCAAATTAAATGACAACCTGTAATTTGATCTCCAGATTTGCAGACACACCTAGTTTATAATGACCTAAACTCTCATGTGTATCAGAGCTTTGCAACTCTCTCACCAGATTTTATCATTTCGTGCTGTTTATACACAATGCAAAAGGGATTCTTCAAGTTCATCACTTGAAAACGACACCAACATTTGTTCTAAGTGATAATAACAGCTAATATAACCATTGCTTATCATTTGATGTCTATCGTCTTTGTTCAATTTTTTTAGTTACAACTTATGAAATATTAACTTGCCCTGAACTATGACCTTTCTTAATGCATTTCCTGTGTACTGTTAATAGTGTAGACTTTGGTTGACTGATCTCATTCATCAATTTCATGACTGCCATTGTTCTACGCTGCCCATCACTTTTCCGACTTACTCATTTTGCTGCAAATGTCACAAATAGGAGGAGACCTTTTAACCTCCTCAAGCCTGCAGTATCACTCAATTAAAACTTAGCTGATCTGCGACTCCATTCCATTTGCTCCAGATCTCTAAACTCTTAGCTCAAAAATAAATCTTGAAAAAGCCAATTGATTTCAAATATCCATGGATATCCAGTCAGTGTTGCTGGTATGTTTTTATTCTTTCCCAGGAGATTGTGGGGCATAAAGTAAACCAGAAGGACCATCTGGCAAAAGCAGCCTAAGACTTTTTTTAATTGCTAACTCTAAAATTACACTGAATTTATTCCAAGATGCACCTAATGAGATCAATCCATCAAGGTTTGTATTATTAACCAGGTCTGTCGCTCGAGCTGAAGGGTAAAAGACAAGATAAAGTTGAGAATCTTCTTTTTGTTCTATGAACCTATACAATGTTGGGAAAAGCTCTATTTCCAATTCATATTTTTAAATACTAGAGAAAATTGAGAAAACTAGAGAAATTTTGAAAAAAAATGAAATTTGAGGAAAAACTTATTTGAAAATTGCCTGTTCATATATTTGATAAATGCAAAACAGTCACCTTAAACTGAACTTTTAGCTGTTCAAATGCAAATAATATTTGAAATTGAGGGGAAAAAATCCTCTCTTTTCCAAAGGGAGTACACTTTTTCAGTGCTCAGGTTCAGCAAGACTGAAGAAGACTGCATTGATGCTGGAGCGGTTGAACATCTGAAACAATGGACAAAACTTTACCTTTGAAAATAAGGTGTATTTCAGTCAACTGAAGGTACAGAAATTTGAACATTTGTTTCTCAATTCAAACCCAAACCCTGTTTTAATAGACGCTACAAGTTGGTAGGCAGTCAAGCCACTCAAACAACGTGTGTTGAAACGTTAAATATATTTAATGAGCCTAAATACCTTATTGTCATTCAGGTTTTCAAATTTAACTGCTGTTGGCTTGTTTCCTGGTTGGCAGTTGCTCAATGGTTTTGCATTTCAACAGGTAAAAGTTTACTTTACGGTGACTGTTGTGCATTGATCAAATATATTTACATGCAATTTTCTCCACAATGGGCTCAACAACCACCTACTGGTCAACCATGTCATCCACACCCTCGCATTCCCATTGCTGAATGACTGCTGCTGAATGGAGTTGAATTAACCTTCATTGCCACATGCGCTCGAATAAGTGCAGTGAAAAGTTTGCTGTGTCGTTGTTTTGGCGCCATCTTAGGTACAGGGTACCAAGGTAAAGAAGACTTAAGTATTTGTTACGGACTTGAGAGAATCAAATAAAAATTCAGCATAAGAATAAAGTTTTATTTTTAAAAAGCATTTGAATTTTACTTTTTTCCACCAAGTCCATGCCAACCTTCAGACCGCTTGGGCCAAGTCTCTAGAACTTGACCTCAGCCTCGATTTCGGAATCCAAGGGACCTCTGGGCCTCTTGAACTTGCTGGCCTGGTCTGGGACTCACCTAGAGTCACCACCCAAATGGTGGCCTGGCCTGGAACTCACCACCCCCTTCTTTACCATCTACCTACTTGTATGGCCAATTGTACAGCAAACATTTTATTTACCAGCAGCTATGGGACCAGGGCTGTACCTAATAGACAAGGGCTCTATCAAATATTCTGGCTGATCAAGAGGTCCATATAATCAATGTAAAAACACATTAAGTAATAGAAAAGTTATCTGGGAGTATACACATCACTGTTATACTTTATTTACAGCATAAATCACTTAATAAATAATGCAAATTTTTCTTTAATACAAATACTGGCAGAGAGCTTTCTCGTTCGCTCAACTGACTACTTGGACCTAATCATAATAATAGTGAACTTCCAATATTTCACATATATAATTTTTGCTGGTGTATCAAAAGTGCTGCTTCATAAAAGGTACTGGTTAAAACAATTTTTGCTATATTCAGTTTGTAAGCTCATGTACTGACTCTGCAGCCTCAGGACCAGCATATCCCTCACTCTACCAATACTACCAAGCCAGCAGATCAATGCTTGCTCAACATACAGTGCAGAAGGGGATGCCAGGAGCAGCATTATGCATACCTAAAAGTAAGGTTTCAACCTAGTGAAGCTATAACCTGGGACTTCTTGTGTGCCAAACAGCGCAACTGATAGAACTGATTTTTTTGGTTGTGGGATTGCTTAGGTCTAAGATCTGCTGGATCCAGTCCTGAAAGGTGGTTGATAATTAAACAACTAAGGGGAAGAAAAAGTTCCAAATATCTCACCATCCTCAAATGATAGAACATTAGTGCAAAAACCAAACCTGAGGTTTTTGCAACCTCCTTCAGCTAGAAGTACCGAGTGGATGATTCGTATAGGCCTCTCTTGAGATTCCCAGCATTATAGGCAGCAACCTTCAGCCAACTTGATTCATGGCATATGATATCAAGAAGTGGCTGACAGCAAAGGATACTGTAAAGGCTATGGAACTTTACAACATTCTGGCAATAGTACTGTAAAAAATCTGTGCCCTTAGCTCAGCAGCTTCAGTTCAGTTACATCACTGGTATACATTCAGTAATGTTGAAAATTGCCCAGGTATGTCCTTTGCACAAAAAGCAGGACAAATCCAACCTGGCCATATATTATCTTATTAGTCCACTCCCTCAATTATCTGCATACTGATAAAAAGTGTTGTCACACTCAAAAATAACCTGTTTACTATGCTCATTATATGTTCCACCAGGGTCATTCAATTCCTGACTTATTATAGCCCTGGTCTAAACAAGAGTTGAACTCCAGAGGGTAAATAAGGGGACCTTCTTTGACATCATGAAAGCATTTGGCCAAGTGTAGCACCAAGCAGCCCTTCCAAAACTGGAATCAATTATACTCAGGGGGAAAACTCTCTGCTGGTTGGAGTCATGCCTTACACAAATAAAGATAGTTGTGGTTGTGGAGGTCAATCTCTCAGCCACATGACATTGTTGCATGGGTTTTACAAAGAGCTGTCTCACTGCAGGACAAAGTAGGAATCAGGAAATAATGTAGGCATCAATAATTAAGGGCACTATATTGTCATGGGGATTTCAATCTGCATATCAATAGTTCATATGGGCAAGGATAAATGGAAGACTAATTTGTAGAGTGAATCAGGAGTTGTTTCTTCCAGCAACACATTGTAGAACCTTTCTGGGAGCAGGATATTTTAATTTTAGTGATGTGTGATCAGAAGTCCAGTAATCAGATAAAAATCCTCTGGGGTGGCAGTCACAGTACAGTAAAATTTCAAACTGAGTTTGAAGGAGAACAAATCAGATCTCAAACTAGCGTCTTCAATTTATAGGGCAGTAACAAAGTGAGGAAGAAAGAGTTATCTAACTATATGAAAGTTAGTAGTTGAGCAGTGGCAGACAATTAAGCAGATATTTCATGTTCCATTCATCAAAAACAAGGCACTCAGGAGTGTGATGGAATACACTCCACTTGCAGCTCCAGAAGCTTGTTACCAAACAGGACAAAGCAGCCTGCTTCATTGGCATCCCATTCACCACCATCAACCTCCACTTCCTCCATCACAGTGGCAGAAGTGTGTACCATCTTTACTAAGCACTACAGTAACTCACCAAAGCTCCATCAACATCACCTATTACAAACCCACAACCTCTATCAACTAGAAGGGCTAAAGCAGCAGATACGTGGAAACATTCACCATGTGCATGTTCCCCGCCAAGCCATACACCATGACATTGAACTATATCACTATTCCTTCACTGTTGCTGAGTCAAAATCCTGGAAGTGCATCCCTAACAGCACTGAAGGGCTGCAATAATCACTAACACTTTCTTCAGAGTAAACTAAGTGTAGGCACTAAATGTTAGCTTATTTCACAATACCCACATCCTTTAATTTTTTTTTAAATGTTTCTGGAAAACAACTACTTTTTATGAGGTAGCCTAGAAATTATAGCTAACTGTGTTTGGACTTTGTCTGTCATATTGTCTGACTTGGTTTTAATTCTGATGCAGTTATGTTTGTTTCCCTCTGGCAGGAGATTGTGAAGATGAAGCCTATACTTGGGGAATGAGATGGTTAAGATTTGCTAAAAATGCAAGATAGTTATAATAAGACACAAAGGGAGCAATTTAGCTTGTTAATGGCAGAGACAAGTGCAAGATGAGAGAGTAGGAAGGTTGAGAATGGATTAATGAGGTAGGCGAAGGACAGCTTTCACTGTGTGTGGATAATTTTAATTGGATTGGGGCATATCAATGATAAAGTGATCAGAGTTAGCAGAAGTGTTAAGACCTTCAGAGCTGAGAGATCATGAGTATTGGTGAAGTTGAGGGACGTTGCCATGGATATGATTGGAGCAGTTAATATGACAGGGTGACATGTGAGGGGAGAAGAGTCTAATGAAGGATGCATAGGAGAGCTTAACTACAGGTTGGGGTCACCTCGGACAAAGATTGATGGTGTAAGAGCGCAGAGAAGACATCTTGGTGATGAGTTCAGTGAGATTCAAGGAACATAAAGTACCAGAGTGGTAGCAAGAGAGGACAAGCTGCAGTTTAGCAATTAGAGTTACAATCACTGCCATGTTGTATGGTTGGGCAGGCAGTGGCGTGAAAAGCCAGGCAAAGGGATCTAGGAACACATTCCACCGAGAAAAAAAATCTCAAAGCACTTCAGATTTCAGGTGAATAGAGATGGGGAAGCAGAACAGGTGGTGGATCTCACCTAATTTAGTTACCATTTGGGGAGGTATTGAAGGATCATGAGCTCTTCAGAACTTTAACACTGGTGTTTTCATGGAGAGAGAGTGTTATAGGGAAATGGGAAACCATTTAAAAGATTAAAAAGATGATCATCGTTGCTCGAAAAGGATAATAAAAACATATTTGCTCAGCAGTTTAATTTACCACATTTGTCTCGAAAGCAAATCATTTCAAAACTAATTTTAGTCATTTTTCAGGATTCTCCATTTATTCATTTTCATAGCATAAACACATTCATTAAAATTACTTCTGCATAAAACATTTCTGACAGTTGTGGCTTATGCAGAGTTTGATTTACTACCTATTGACAGCTAAATGTCAGACTCCCGATCCTCATCAGGATGATCATTCAGAAATTCCTTAAACTCTATTTATATTATCTGTAAAAAGCAATGTGGTGGAAAAGTGCCACCTCAGGAAAATATTACAGATTTGATTAGTCATTTGCAGTACTATTTCACTCAAACGATTCAGATATGAGAAGTGTCACTGTGATCCAAACTACTTCATTTTATAGCAAACAATGACTTTTGACTTCACACTTCTAGTAAAGGTTGTCACTGTCAAAAGTGTACGTATGAAATTTGGGCTCATGGTCTTCTGATCATTGAAATTAATTGGTGAAAGTACACATTAATATTTTGTCACCCCATGTTTGATTACCCTGCCTTCAGCTAGGTCTGATGCTACGAAATTTTCTCGCAAAGCCCCATCACAAATAGTTCCAGACATATCCATGAAAATGTCCCTCAACTTCTTCATTACGTATGGCCTTTCACCTCTTAAGGTTTTGAGGACTTCCACTATCCCTGATCACTTTCTCATTAATTTGACACAATCCCACTAAATTTATCAACACGTGCAGTAAAAACTCTCCTTCGACTGCCTCGTTAACGCTCTCAACTCTTCTACTCTCCTACATTACATTCTGCTTTGCCATTTCTTTCTCCTCTTTGTAGGTATGACTTCCAAAGAACCCCTCTGACCAAGCATTCAGTCATGTGTACTCATGTCTCCTTCTTTGGCTTGATGTCAATTTTTAGCTGAAAAAAATCTTGTAAAGCATTTTGGAATATTTTCTGTATTAAAGGTGTATGTAAATACAAACTATGTTATTATTTATGATGTATCATTGGGATTTAATGGTACTTATAAAATCTTAAGATTAAGACCAAACATGAGTATTTCAAGCCACACTAAACAATTACAGTGAGCAAGTACAGAATGAAATTACCATTGACATAGGCTAGTACAATCTCCTCCCTGAAAACACATCAATGAAATTGGAATAATGACAAACCAACATAAATGTAAGGATCCTATTACTATATGCATGAATATCTCTCAAACGAAAACATTCTTGGCTATAGCAATTGCCTTTGCTTTCAACCTACATGAATGGGATTTAATACTCAAGTTATTTGAAAAACCAATAAAAAAAAACTCTTGCTGCATCGGAGTCATTGGAAAACTTATTCTGTCTTGCCCTACTGATGCCTTTGCTCTTCGCCTTTGCATTTGCTACTTAACACATGTAAATGCAGGCAGCTCATTCAGTACTGTGTACTCAATTTTTCTCACTTTTGGACTCTAACAGGTCAAAATGTCATGGAAAATTATGCAGTTCGTGAGTAATCTAACCTAAATTTAGCAGGTCTAAGCAAGATCAGCTTCAACATTATAAAAGATCTTGTTCTTTTAAAAAAAGCCAATAATTATTAATGTATACAAAGAGAAAGATGCATCTTTACTGCTGGATGAATGGTTCTCTTCAGTGTCTGGAAATTCAGATAAACATTCATTAACTGCCCATTAATTTTCTGCCAGAATTACATCCAGGGTAAAGGCTCTTGCAAGATGTTGATTCATTGTATAGGCTGTTGACACCAAACTACTATCTCACAGAAAAATTGGAATCAATTTTTTTTATGTTATCCTTTCATTCCTGTCCTGAGTTACATTGGCTATCATTTGGCATCAGCTCAATTTTAAAATTCTCAACCTTTGTATTCAAAGTCCTCTAACTAATCCGCTGAACCATACCACACTGTGACGTCAGTACATCTCTAAGTCTGGTCTCTTGCACCTTCCTAATTTTCACAATTGTATTATTGATGGCTATGTCTTCAGTTGTCCAGCCTCCAGGCTTCTAAATTGCGTCCCTAAACATCAATGTCTTTCTACATATTTCTCCTCCTTTAAGAAATTTCATGAAACTTGCCTGTTGGACTAAACTTTGCCCTTCCTTTCTAATATCTCCTATGTGGATCAGTGTTAAAGTTTGATAATTACTCCTGAGAAGTATTGTGGAACAATTTACTACATTAAAGGTACTAAATAAACAAAAAACTTTGTGTACAAAATTTGGGATATCTCAATTACAACGATTTCCCATTATGACTAGAAACGAAGACTGTGCTGTAAGATTATTTTGCACCCTTTGATAACTCATACTTCCTGGAATTTTGTTGTCATGGGATGCTATACTTGGAACAGAAGATTTGTAACAGCTTCTTGTGGTACCTGATTCTCACCAGATTACTATATGACCTTAGTTAAAGATCCATTAAAAATTAGCAATGGGAGGGTAAATGCAAAGCAGTAGTCTTGTGATCAAGTTTTATTTGTTGACATAATGAGAGGGTTATGATGACCATGGAGACCAATTACCCTTCTAAAAGGAGATTTGTATTCTCAGCAACCAAAAGAATTGCTTGACAAGCTTTCACTTTTACTGCAACAACTTAATTAAACACTGACTAAGCATTCCTCAATAGGCTTCTAAAACTACAGAACGTGTATTCTTAGTTCCTCACCGAAACCAATAGCCACGTTGTATTTATGCAACATACCACATTCTCTGCAAAACTGAGGTCTTTATAGGAACCAATGTGAACTTAGGACATGGTTCAAATGTGGTCAGTTTTCTTCATCTGCTGACCTTCAAAAGGTTGTTCCTCTCAATTGCTGAGAATCCCCAAATCAATTAAAAGCGGCAAGATCCAGTCCAGAGACTCCTTCTCCAAGTCAGGACAAGGAATCTTCTAGTTTCTATCCCCTTAACCAGTGGATGAACTTCCTCCAACATTTTACCCATGGTTATTAGAGAACAATTTTTTTCTCATTCTGCTTGTAGCAGTTCACCTCTTAGTTCCAATGAATCAGTTGTCTTCTATATTGTACATCACTTGGAAGAAATGCAGAATGCACCCCTAGTTCGGAAATTTCAATTTCCATTACAAAGAGTGGTTTGATAATATTACTACTAACTGAGCTAGCCGTGACTTACCGCATGTAGCTGCCATTATGGTGTAGCAGTAGGTGGGAAGAGAACTAACAAGACAGGAAAATCTACTTGACTTTGCTCTCAATCTACCTGTAGCAGATGCATCTGTCCAAAACAGTCTCAATAGGAGTGGCCACCCCACCAGTCATTGTGGAGATGAAAAGTTGGCTTCACATTGAAGATACCCTTTATCCTTTTGTGTGGCACTATCATCATGCTGAATATGATCATTTTCAATCAGATCTAGTGACTCAAGATTGTACATCCATAAAGTACTATGTAAATCTAAAGGTAAAATTGCCATAGTCTTACCAGACCAAATGCTGCTTTCTCATTAGAGAATATCGAATGGTGATGATTTAACTCGAGTGTCACCATGCCTCAAGAAAGGGAAGAGCTGGACAAGGACAGTCCTTCATTATAACCTCAGCCACAAAAATTTACTTAATGACAATCTGTCATCTCATAGCAAGACATATCATCTTTCTACCATTTCCATCTTACAGGGTGACCAAACTTGATTCAAAGAAGAGTACAAGAGGGCATACTAAGAACAACATTAGGCATAACTAAAAATGAGATGTCACCTGGTGAAACAACAACATAGGATAGCAGTTTATAAAATAATGAGGAGTATATACAGAGTTAATGGTAGTTGTCTTTTCCCGAGGAGGGGGGATTTCAAGATTAGGAGGCACATTTTTAAGGTGAGAGGAGTGAGATTTAAAAAAAGACATGAGGGACAAACGTTTTTACACTCAGGGTGGTTTGGGTTGGAATGAACTTCCTGAGGAAATGGTGGGTGTGGGTACAATTATAACATTTAAAAGATATTTGGATAAGTACATGAATATTAAGTGTTTGGAGAGATATGGGCCAGGAGCAGGCAGGTGGGGCCAGTTTAGTTTATGATAATGCTTGACATGGACTGGTTGGACTGAAGAATCTGTTTCCGTGCCCTATGACTCTATGACTATGTGTATGCCAAACTGTATAAACAGCCTTCCAGACCCATCGCAGTCCGTTTGGTGTAGGTAGACCTACAATGCCATTAAGGAGGGAATCCCAGGATTTTTACCCAATGACACTTAAGGTATGACAGTACATTTCCAACTAAGGATGGCCAGTGGCTTGGAGGGAAAATTTCGGGTGGTAATGTTCCCAGGTGTCTTCTAGATAAAACTGATCTGGGGTTGAGATGATGCTATCAAAGGATACTTGGTGGATTTCAGAAGTGTAACTTATAGATTGCTGAGCACTGGTGGTGGAAGGAGTAAATGTTTCTCAATGTGAGTTGCTTTGTCCTAAATGAAGTAAAGCTTCTTGAGTGTTGTTGGAGATACATTCATCCTTGGAAGTGGGGAGTATTCCATCGCACTCTTCACTTGAACTGCATAAATGGTGGACAGGCCTTGCAGTGTGAAGAGGTTACTCACTGAAGGATCCCTAGTCTCTGACCTGCTCTCATAGTCACAGTGTTTACATTGCTAGTCCAATCCAGTTTCTGGTTTTGAATTTGCATCACGTAAGTGCCAGACAATGACCATCTCCAACAAGGGGGAATGTATCATCAATCTTTCACATTCAGTCCCCTAATGTCAATATCCTCGGGTTCATCTTTGACCAGGAACTGAACTATGCCTTTATCAATACCAGAGCCACAAGAGTGGGTGGGGATCTTTGGAATTCTATGGCAAGTAATTCACCCTCCAACTCCTCAAAGCCTGTCCACCTTTTAAAAGCTTATGTTGAGAGTATGAAACTGGCTTAGATGTCAAACAACTTGACATCCAAACAAAAAAGCACCACACTCAGTTGGGAGTCCAACTAACACTTTTAACATTCAATCCCTCCATCACAATTTACAGTGGTGATGGTGGGTATTACCTACAACATGCATACTACCTACATCTCACACAGGTTTCTTACACAGCACCTTCCAATCACACTGTTGTAATGGGATACACAGCAGCTACTTTGAGTGTAACACATTCCCACAAATTACAATTAAATCATCACTTCTAGTTGTGTTGGTTAAGGAATATTCAGTGTGCCTTAGGAAATCATGTAGAATATACTGAATTGCTGACATTCGGTCTTATCACATTAATTTCCACATGAGTAGTAAAACCTATACCAACATGATAGCAACAAATAATTATTGATGGAGTGTATTTTAACAGTCAAACCAAAACTGTTCAACTTTCATTTACAGGATCATAGAATAATGTGCCATAGGGATGGGCCATTCAGCTTTTCATGCCTGCATTGGTTCTTTGAAAGAAATGTAGTTTGTCCCATTCCCTTTTTATCCCCCCACATAATACTGCAGTTTTATTTTATTTTCAAGTATATATTCATTCCCTTTCAAAATTTATTATTGAATGTACATCCATAATGCTGTCACATTGCACATTCCGAATCATAACAATTCACTGACCAAAGAACAATATTCTCTTCAGCTCCTTACTGGACGTTTGCGACTTAGCTTAAATCTGTGCCCTTTCATTAGTGACTAATTGCTAAGAGAGTGTGATTTTAAAAATAGCTAAATTTTGAACTGGCTTTGAAATTTAAGGTAAAGCTGAGCAGGCACAGGAATGAAATATCAGTTGACCTCTGAAATGTGTGCTTTGCTATTTTCTGTTGGATACAAACTTTTGTTTGGATTTGCTATGATTGATTCAGAGCCTTTTTACTTGTTACATTTTTCCGCTGTTGTCTAGCCCAGAATATACTTGCTAATGTTTTACTGAAAATAAATTCCATAACTTGGTTGAATACACTAAAACCTTGTAATACAAACATTGACCTCAAAATGAACAAAGTAATACTGTTAGCTTTCTAACCACAGAATTAAATAAAATATACGAAGAAATATTTCATTTGCCCCAGCAGGTTCATGCTTCACACATGTCCCTCTTTCATCTTCATCTAACCTTATCTGCAGAACGTAATGTCTATATCTTCCCTATGTGCTTATCTAACTTCCCCTAAATGCATCCACGTTTTTCACCTCATCTATTCCTGCATCAACCAGTTCCACATTCCAACCATTCTCCCAGTGAAGAATTTCTACTGAACTCCCTTTGGGTTTATTTATGATGATCTTATGCTTCTAGGCAATAATTTGACTATGTTTCTCTCTGTATAACCTCGAAGGAGCAACATGGCAACAAGGTAAATCACTCCACTCGGAGCTCCACTGCTTGCCAGGTTTCCCTAACCTTGCTTTTTCTCCTCTTCTTCTCTCTCCTCTCTGCAGTAATTCTATTTCCCTCCCCCGCCCAACCTCCCGCCTTTTTAACTGCCTTCCGGGTAACTAACAACTGAGTCGGGTCACAACCGGGAAATGTGTGGCGGGAACTAAGCTCAAGGTCCACGTTCTGCAGCGACAGCAAATCAATTGTGGCCAGAGCAATAGAGATGGATGAAGAGCGGGGCTGGTGTGGGTGCGGCAACCGGCAGCGAGAGCGGGGCTTTCACATGGCTGCGGCAGCATCCTGGGTGTCTTAGTGATTGGAGCATCGCCTGCACTATTGTGGGCATCGGACTTGAGACTCAGATGTCGACTTTTCTTTTTCGCTTGCTTATCTTTTGGTTCGATTAAATCTTTTAATTCTGGTTTTTGTGGCCAAGTGGGTGCCAGCGAAAGGCAACTTTGTGCATTTTCCACCGTACTCGTGTCTTCCTATACTTAGTGCATGTGACAAACAAATAAATCAAAAAGCTAAAAGAAACTAAAATCTGAAATACCATCTCAATTGTAAACACTATTCTCTAGTCATCTCTCAGCCCTTTCCAAAGAAAACAGTACTGCATGCATCAGTGCTGGGGCCAATTACTATTATCGACAATTATTTATAAAATATATTCATGACTTGGATGAGGAAAGTGAATGTACAATAGCCAAATGACAAAAATAGGTAGGAATGGCAAGCGGTTGGATGACACAAAGAGTCTTCAAAAAGATATAGACAGATTAAAGAGTGGGCAAAGCCTTCGTAGATGGAATATTATGTGGGAAAATGCGAGGTTATGCATTTTGGCAGGAAGAATAGAAAAGCTGATTTTTTTTAAAATGGAGAAAAATTGCAGTAAGCTACAGCATAGAGGGATTTGCTAGTCCTTGTGCATAAATCACTAGCAAACATAATATAAAAGCTAGCATACAAGCTTTACAAGTAATGGGGAGACAAATGGAATGTTGTCTGTATTTCAAATGGAATAGAATGTAAAAATAGGAAGGTCTTGCCAAAACAATATAAAATACTTGAATTCCTTACTGTAGGCCTGTAGAGGCTGGATTGTTAAGTATATCTGAAACGGGGGTATACAGATTTTTAATTAAGGAAGGGAATCAAGGGGTAAGTGGAAAGGCAAGAAAGTGGAGTTGATGATTATCAGATGTCAACATCTCGTGGAATGGTGGAACAGACTTGTTGAGCTGAACGACCTATTTCAAGATTAAAGAATCTTAGAGTTGTACAGCATTGAATCGGACACTTCTGTCCAACTCATCCATGCCACCAGATATCCTAAATTAATCCAGTCCCATTTGTCAGCATTTGGTCCACGTACTTCTAAACCCTTCCTATTCATGTACCCATCCAGATGCCTTCCAAATGTTGTAATTGAACCAGGCTCCTTCACTTCCTCTGGCAGCTCATTCCGTCCATGAACCACCTTCTGCGTGACGAGAGATGCTTGTACTTTCAATCTGTCAGCCTTAAAACTTCATTGCTAGATTTTTTTGATCAACTCTAGAAGCGTTTTTAAACTTCCCACACGGTGTCTCTTAAAACTCTTACTCTTTCCTTCCTCCTCTTTAAAGTATCATTGTTTTTGATATTTTAAAAAGTTTTAAAAATGAAACAAAAACT
Organism: Stegostoma tigrinum; assembly: GCF_030684315.1. NCBI lineage: Eukaryota > Metazoa > Chordata > Chondrichthyes > Orectolobiformes > Stegostomatidae > Stegostoma > Stegostoma tigrinum. The sequence continues at coordinate 14,171,039 of NC_081376.1, forward strand.
GATAAAAACAGGAATTATTGCCTCAAGAAACAAAGGAAATCAGTTTTAGCATTGAAAAACTTCAAAATAAAAGGACAGCTCTTACAGCCATAATTTTCTGCTGTCCACCATTTTGTACTCTTGCTTCTTATGGTCTTAGTTCACTCTTTTCCTACAAGTACAACTGCACAAGCTGTTATCATCCTTGTAAATAAACTCAGGTCAATTGGTAGGGAGGCAGAGACAGGCTGGGCTGGTTTTGGGATGCAGTGGGGGGAGGGGATGAGCTGAGCTGGTTGTGTGATGCAGTGGGGGAAGGGGACGAACTGGGCTGGTTTTGGGATGCCGTGGGGGAAGGGGAGATTTTGAAGCTGGTGAAGTCCACATTGATACCATTGGGCTGCAGGGTTCCCAAGCGGAAAATGAGTTGCTGTTCCTGCAACCTTCGGGTGGCATCATTGTGGCACTGCAGGAGGCCCATGATGGACATGTCGTCTAAAGAATGGGAGGGGGAGTTGAAATGGTTCGTGACTGGGAGGTGCAGTTGTTTATTGCGAACCGAGTGGAGGCGTTCTGCAAAGCGGTCCCCAAATCTCCGCTTGGTTTCCCCAATGCCACACCGGATACAATGGATACAGTATACCAGATTGGCAGATGTGCAGGTGAACCTCTGCTTGATATGGAAAGTCATCTTAGGGCCTGGGATGGGGGTGAGGGAGGAGGTGTGGGGGCAAGTGTAGCACTTCCTGCGGTTGCAGGGGAAGGTGCTGGGTGTGGTGGGGTTGGAGGGCAGCGTGGAGCGAACAAGGGAGTCACGGAGAGAGTGGCCTCTCCGGAAAGCAGACAAGGGTGGGGATGGAAAAATGTCTTGGGTGGTAGGGTCGGATTGTAGATGGCGGAAGTGTCGGAGGATGATGCATTGTATCCGGAGGTTGTATCCGGAGCTCCCACAGCTACCTAGAATACACCTCCTTCCACCCACCTTCCTGCAAAAATTTCATCCCCTATTCCCAATTCCTCCGCCTCCGCCGCATCTGCTCCCAGGATCAGGCATTCCACTCCCGCACATCCCAGATGTCCAAGTTCTTCAAAGACCGCAACTTTCCCCCCACAGTGGTCAAGAACACCCTTGACCGCAGCTCCCGCAACACATCCCTCACACCCCACCCCCACCACAACCGCCCAAAGAGGATCCCCCTCGTTCTCACACACCACCCCACCAACATCCAGATACAATGCATCATCCTCCGACACTTCCGCCATCTACAATCTGACCCCATCACCCAAGACATTTTTCCATTCCCACCCTTGTCTGCCGTCCGGAGAGACCACTCTCTCCGTGACTCCCTTGTTCGCTCCAGACTGCCCTCCAACCCCACCACACCCGGCACCTTCCCCTGCAAACCGCAGGAAATGCTACACTTGCCCCCACACCTCCTCCCTCACCCCTATCCCAGGCCCCAAGATGACTTTCCATATTAAGCAGAGGTTCACCTGCACATCTGCCAATGTGGTATACTGTATCCATTGTACCCAGTGTGGCATTGGGGATACCAAGCGGAGGCTTGGGGACCGCTTTGCAGAACACCTCCGCTCGGTTCGCAATAAACAACTGCACCTCCCAGTCACGAACCATTTCAACTCCCCCTCCCATTCTTTAGACGACATGTCCATCGTGGGCCTCCTGCAGTGCCACAATGATGCCACCCGAAGGTTGCAGGAACAGCAACTCATATTCCGCTTCGGAACCCTGCAGCCCAATGGTATCAATGTGGACTTCACAAGCTTCAAAATCTCCCGTTCCCCCACCACATCCCAATACCAGCCCAGTTCATCCCCGCCCCCCACTGCATCACACAACCAGCCCAGCTCATCCCCTCCCCCCACTGCATCCCAAAACCAGCCCAGCCTGTCTCTGCCTCCCTAACCTGTTCCTCCTCTCACCCATCCCTTCCTCCCACCTCAAGCCGCACCTCCATCTCCTACCTACTAACCTCATCCCACCTCCTTGACCTGTCCGTTTTCCCTGGACTGACCTATCTCCTCCCTACCTCCCCACCTATACTCTCCTCTCCACCTATCTTCATTTCTCTCCATCTTCGGTCCACCTCCCCCTCTCCCTCTCTGGATGAAGGGTCTAGGCCCGAAACGTCAGCTTTTGTGCTCCTTGGCCTGCTGTGTTCATCCAGTTTCACACTTTATTATCTTTTGCAGGGGATATGTTCCCTCCTTGTGTGTTATTTGTGCTGTGGCATTTTATACGTACACCTGAGACTGTCGTTGCAGCCTCGGATGAACGGTCATCTGAAAGGTAATTATATCTCTGATAACGGTAAATTCATTCTGGAATGGCAGTCTTGATCATACGTTCAAGCCTTGAGGACTGCACAAACTTCTGACACAGAAAGAAGTGTTACCAACGGTACTAAAATGAACACCCTTTTAAAAAAAACACAGCCTATAAAAACGGGAACGTTTGGCAACGCTGACAGATAACAGGAGAAGTACCCGCCAGCCCACGGAGTCTCTCCCGGCCATGCCTTTTGTATTAAATCTTCCTATTAGTTGGTCTTGTGGGATTGGCCGTGCATAAGCAAAGGTGGGTTTTAAGGACCTGGCCAAAAAGCCTGAGTGGAGGTCCCATCTATTCCAGAATTGTATTACAACAAATCATTAAAATAAAATTGAAAATATCTACATACTTCCCGTCCCAACCAGAAGACTTGAAATTCTCTTGTCAAAAAGATAACAAGAAAAATGTTGGAGAATTATTTACGATCCCTCTGTACTCTCAGGAGTAACGTGTTGCATGTTAAACACAGTGCAGATGTTTTGGAACGGCATTACTTACACTCTCAGATGCAGCTGCTTCCCAACCCCTGAGGAGAGGGAAAAGGCGGGATTCAAATGACTGACAGGCTACCTGCCACTGAGGGCTCCTAACCCCTTGACCGGCGGCCGTACGACTTTTCCATTGGCTAGAGCTTTCAGACTGTAGACCAATGGGCAACACCGATTGACATTAGCATGACGCAGGGCCTCTTCTCGGGGTGTGGCGCAGGCCGTGACCACATCATCCAACTGATCTGTTGAGGTGAATGAACAGCGAAACCCCCTTACTGAAGATATCTGGACCGGAGAAACGAACAATAAACTCAATTAATACTAGCGTGCACTTTCACTTCTTCGAGAAAGCATGATAAACAAGGATCTAGCCAGTGGGTGGAATCTGATTTGATGTAATTGATGGAGGAGGTAACCAATCCCGAGGAGAAGTTTTCCGTCTTCAGGGGCTGCGCCTGTTTTTTGAAAAGATCCTGATTGACGGTGGGGTGGCCAATCAGAAGTTAGAGAGGCCAGGAGGGTGGGGCGTGCACCTTCGATTGACAAGCTGACTGACCAGTACATGGTCAGATTGATTCTGATTGATAGCCGGAACGCCCAATGGTCCGCAGGAACTGGACGCATGGATCCTCCCTCCCCTCTGGTGAAGTTTTCGTCCGTCAGTTGGGCAATGAATGGGGAATCGGTGGGTCAGGCTGGGGGATCGTGCAGTGCGGACGGACTGATTTAAAGCGTGTTTCTTTTATTGTTGAAAAAAAATACTTGCGACGGAATCATTGTTTATTGTTTTCTCAAAAAAACAAAGGTGAAGGGTTGTGCGTGTTAACGTTTGTGTTGTTATTGGGGTGCGGGCCAACGGAGAGGATGGCCGAACTGGTGCAGCGTCTGGGCGCTTGTTTCCCGGCCTGTCAGTCCAGCCAGAGCGAGCGGGCACAGCGTCGCAGGAGCCGGGAGATTGACGCCTTGCTGGCCCGGGAGAGGCGCTACGTCCGGCGCCTGGTCAAGATTCTGCTGCTCGGGGCCGGCGAGAGCGGCAAAAGCACTTTCCTGAAACAGATGAGGATCATTCACGGCAAAGACTTCGACAGCAAAGCCTTGGAGGAGTTCCGGGACACCATTTTCGAGAATGTTATTAAGGTATTTCAGCAAATACAATGAAATGTGGGATGGTGGTGCGGAATTAACTAAGCCCTCTTGTGTCTCCGTTATCATTTAGGACCGAATAATATCCCCCTTCACGCGCACAGTGTTATACGAGGCGTTGAGACAATGCTGTCCAATTATCTTCATTTTCGTTGTCTTGCCATTTAAAATTGAAAGTAGTTTGATTTCCCCCAGCCCCCCCCCTCCCCCTTTTTGGAGATGTTCTTCAAAGTTGTTAATTCCCACGTAGATGGAATACGGCATTTTCCTGTGTGTCTCTTTCCTGCAAATGCTTGTGTATTGTGAGTATCTGGTTAAAACCATCAGATTTGTCAAACCCACTTCCGAAGTATGTCTGCGCTATTTTTTTCCCTTGTGATGGACCTACTCCGTCCATTTACGAAAATCAGTTAGTCGCAATGTACGGCTTTGCAGGGTGTATGCCAAGTTAAAATGGTATATCTGTGGCATCATGCACTGATTAATTTAATAAGTTACCTTTGTACGTGTTGAAGCTGTCGTGTACACTAGGCTTCTGTTACTATCCACAGCATGTTTGGTATTTACCAAATAGGTTATAGATTAAGTTACAGATATACTATGTTGATATGGGTGTGCATATTTGTTGTTCGGGAAATATGATGTAGGATGGCAATTAAGTGCTTTTGGTCCAGAAGATAAGGCATTTGTGTGTTAAATGTGGATTTTGAAATCCTCTGCAAGTAGGTGAGGAATGTACTGCATTTTTAACAAGTATGGAGAATTACTTTATATCTGTTTGGATCAGAGTATTTTAAACTGTATTTTTGAGGTTCTGATATTGAGTTGCAACCCTATTAGTACATATTTCTATTGAATTAGCACAAAACGAAACATTTTAACTCTGAAGTGAATCACAACTCATTACACTTTTTTGAACAGTCTACTTTTTTTGTTTTCAGTCTTCACTTTTTTTATGGCAAAACTTAATTTCAGTGTTTTCTGTAATTTGTTAACATGATAAAAGCTGAAAAGTCAATAATATTTCTTGATTCAAAGCAATTGACTGAAACAATTTTTTGAGGTCTGACACTTTCACTAAGATCTGATTTTTGTAATTTTTCATCGCACCTGTTGAAGTAGCTGTATGTTTAATACTTGAGGTTTTCCAAAACCTCGGAACTCCCAAGCAAAAGACTATAGCACGTTGAGTTGGCCATTGATATGACTGGAATAAGTAAGATAGAACAAAGTGAATTGAGAAGGGTAAGTAGTATAATCCAAATTCAAGATTCTTAAAATCTGTACATTGTTGGAGGAAGATAAGCTTTTAATGCCCAAGGGCTGTGATGGGCTAAATGGTTCAACAAGTCTTTTCTTCAGTGAAGTGAGATTACAGAAAGAACATTACATAATAAAAGAGCATTACCAAAGTTATTGATCTAAGTTCTGTTTAAATTGCATGGGGTTCTGGAAAACGTACTTGTATTTGACGATTGCACTTTGGAGTTTACTTGGATTAAAAAACCTACAAATGAATGGGCCTTGGCAGTCACCCAGAATAGAATGATACAGCATAGAATGAGACCATTTGGTCTAACTTGTTACTGAGGCTGTTTCAAAGAGCTATCCAATTAGTTCAATTTATACTTGTTCATTTCCCATAGCCAAACAAATTTTACCCCTTCAGGTATTCATTCTGCTTCAACCATCCTTCATTCAATGCATTCCATCTCATGTTGCCTCTGGTTCTTTTGCCAGTTACTCTAATGTGTATCTTCTGGCTACTTACCATTCTGTATCTGTGATAACTTCTTGTTTCATTTATAAAATCTTTAAACAATTAGAACATCTCGATCAAATATCACCCGAGCCTTGACAGCTCTGATCTCTAATGTAACTGAAGTCTTTCATCTATCATAGCTTTCCATGATACTTCCTTTACACCCCTCCATGACCTGGATATCTTTTTCAATAGTATGACTAAAAAGAGAAAGTTGTACAAAATTTTGGAAAGGAAACATGGCTAATATGTAAAAGGCTTTTTGTTTTGAGCAATGTGTAAGAAGTAGCGGGCTTCCTCTTGATCTGAAATCAGTAGACAGTTACTCTTTTTAAACAGAACTCTAGAACAGACATGTTAGAAGACCAGAAGCATGAAAGGGAGGCAAAATATTTGTAGGCAGCTTTACCGTGAATGAAAAATGAGATAAAAGGAAGTAGTGAAACTAGAAATATCAAAAGGTGAATGACTGTAATTGAAGCCAGTTCAAAAATGGATCCTTTCCTGTGAGTAACTAATTGCTACTTGTTTTAAAATCTCATTCAGGATAAGGCAAGATGGCTTGGAGGGCAAAAATGACTCCAGTATTAACCGGTAGAAGAGATAAATATGTGCGGTTAAAATGTGATCTGCTCTGAGAAAATTTACTTTTAACAAACCGAATTACGCATTACAATGTTGTGGAAATATGTAACAAATAAAGAAAATAACTCTAGTTAATGCAGAAAGTTCTGGTATTGATTAATGTATTGTTTTTAGTGCCAAACAGCTGCTTCAAACCAAAATCAAAAATCTAGCTTTCTCAAGCTTCTGGTAAAAGGCTGAGAGTATCTAGAGGAAGTATGCTTTTTTCTTTGCCAAAATATTTACAGAAGAAAATTAATTTTGCCTTTAATTTCATGGATGTTTTTGGCAATGTTATTGCTATTTTGGAGACCCTTATCCATGCCTGTATTAGCTCATTGGCTTGATAATTGTACTGCTCTCCAGGCCAGCCTCTGACATTGCACCCTGTGTAAGCTTATACTTGTCAAAGATCATAAGCATTGACTCTCACTCCAATAATGCCTCCATTTTAAAATTCTTGCTCTTGTTTCAGATCCTCTTCTCAATCAGTCTGTGACCTCCTCCAGCCTTACAACCCTTTCAGATCTCTGTATTTGTCCAATTCTCGGCTTTCCACATACTTATTTTGATGGTGCTCATGTCGTCAGTTGACCACCTATCTTTAGCCTCAGCTCTCTTTATCGCTGTTCCTGTACCTCTCCATCTTTAATATAATACATCTAAAATCAAGTTCTTAACTAAGTTTTGGCCACGTACCCTAATACCTTGTTGGATAGCTTGGTGTCAAATCATGTTTGGGAATGCACCTGTGAAGCACCATGGGAGGTTTTGCTGCATTTAAAGTGTAAGTTGGTGTGTACACTCTTGTGTCCCAGGTGGCATCCATGTCCTCTATTGAGCTAGCCAGTCTCAACCAGACCAAAGTAATGTCTTTGTGTGTCTTTTCTTTTTACAGTATCCCTGGTTTAGGATTGAGGAATCAGTCTGAGGTAACTTTGATTGGTATGATGCAAAACATGTGTACTGTCTGACTTAGCTGTGGCACTTGTTTATAAGGTGGAAACAAACACACAAGATATTTTTGCTTTCTGCAGGAGTAACTCTCATACTTGTAGTTCTGCAGCAAGGAAAATATTTTTGGTAGTTCCCCAGCCCTGTGTCAACATGTGTTTAGCAGAATTCTAGAATCAATTAGTTTTGTCCTAACAATTCAATGAAACATAGTCCTTTGTTGAAAGTTCTAACGTTATCTTGAATTAATATTTATCTTTATATATTCTATCTGCTGTATTCTTCTTCTTCCTGAAAAAAATCAAAACAATTACTTGTGACAGAAATATCCTGTTTAATTTTCAAAGCTCTTTAAGTTTCAAGTTGGTCTTTGTTTTTTGCTTGTGCCCAGCTTACTTGATCTTAGGATTATGGGTAATGCGATCATGGCATTTGTCACTCAAACTTTAGTCGCTGTGAGAAGTGGGTCGCAATGTCCTTTTAATTATTAGAGTTCTTATGATTTGGATTGGGAATTCCAGAATACCAAATGAAGCACTGCTAATTTATGTTCAGGTCTAGTTGTTTGTGATTTTAAGGTGATAATGTTCTCAGTGTCATTGCTTGTTAATAGAAATTGCAAAGGATGGAGGTGCAATCAGAATGGTGTTGGTGTGTAGTTACAATGCATCCTGCAGATTGTATGTATTTCAGCTACTGTGCACTTATAATTGATGGAACTGTCAAGGACAGACTAAGCTTCGTTTGTTTTATAGCAGCAGTACCCATCCAAACATCTTGAAGGCTTCAAGAGGTGAGCTATTCATTGCAAAGTACTCAATTTGTGAGACATTCCTCCAACTATGGTGTGGATTTGGGTGGCCTTCAGAATGTTGATAGAGATGGGCTTGCTGATTAGCAATGCTTTGAAGAAATGGGGAAGTAATGACTCTTGTCTCTTCTGAGATGCTCGTTAACTGGCATGAGTGGCATTATAGCCCATGTCTAATCAAGGTTCTTACTTTAAGCTTACAGGACTTCCTTTTTGGAATCACACCAGACTTGATTTATTACTGCCATGTGTACCAAAATACAGTGGAAAAAGTGTAGATTTGTGTTCCGTACAGGCACATCATACCATACAAGTGCATCAGGGTAACAAAAGAGACTGCAGGGTGCAGTGATACAACTACAGAGAAGGTGCAGATAGAGATCAACATTAACATTTAAAAGATCTGATCGAGAGTCTGATTGCAGCAGGGAAGAAGCTGTTCTTGAATCTGCTCATATGTCTATCCAAACTCTTTTTTTTATAAGTTTCCATCTTCATAATATATATTTGGATAAGCATATGGATGTACATGGAATAATGTAGGTTAGATGGGCTAGAGATTGGTATCATCGAGGGCCAAAGGGCCTGTACTGTGCTGTTGAGTTCTAAGTTCTAAACCAGGGTGGGAGGGGTTTTTGATTAGAGGTTGCTTTACTGAGGCAGTGCTAAATATCGATGGCAGGCTACTTTGTGTGATTGACTGGGTTGTGTTTATGACTCTCTGTAGTTTCTAACAGTCTTGAGAAGAACAGTTGTCATACCACAGTCGTATATCCAGAGATGATGCTTTCTATGGTGCATTTAAAAACGGATATGCTAAATTTCCTCGGCAACCTGAGGAAGTCAGAGCATTTTTGAGTTTTCTTGACCATAGCTTCAGCATGGTTGGATCAGGGCAGATTTCTAGTGATTATCACTCCCAGGAACTTGGTGCTGTTGACCATCTCAACTTTGGCATCATTAATGCAAACACAAGCATGCCCTTCACTTCACTTCCTGAAATCAATGACTAACTCCTTCATTTTCCCGATGTTGATGGAGTGATTCTTGTCTTAATGCCATGCTGCTATCTCTATCCTGTATTCTGTCTCATCATTGTTTGAGATCTCACCTACAATAGTGATGTTGTTAGCAAACTTGTAAATGGAATTAGTGTGCAATTCAGTCACACAGTCGTAAATGCATAAAGGACTATAGTGAGGGCTGAGTAATCTGCCTTGCAGGGCACCAGTGTGATGATTATCAGGAGGAGGTGTTAAGACCAGAAGCCCATTAGACATAGGAGCAGAAATTAGGCCATTTGGCCCATTGATTCTGCTAAACGATTCCATCATGGCTGATAAGTCCATCACCCCCATTCTCCTCCTTTCTCCCCGTGACCCTTGATGCCCTTGATAATTAAGAACCTGTCTATCTATCTCTGTCTTAAATGTACTCAATGATCTGGCCTCCACAGCCTTCTGTGGCAGTGAATTCCATAGATACACCTCTGGCTGAACAAATTTCTCCTTATCATGAATATAAAAGATCTTCCCTTTACTCTAAGGCTGTGCCCTCAGGTCCTAGTCTCTCCTACCGATGGAAACATCTTCCCAACACCCAGTCTGTCCAGGCCATTCAGTATTCTAACAGAAATAATGGGAACTGCAGATTCTGGAAAATCCAAGATAACCAAGTGTGAAGCTGGATGAACACAGCAGGCCACGCAGTATCTCAGGGGCACAAAAGCTGACGTTTCAGGCCCAGACCCTTCATCAGAGAGACCATTCAGTATTTTGTAAGTTCCAATTAGATTAGATTAGATTCCCTACAGTATGGAAACAGGCCCTTTGGCCCAACAAGTCCACACGTCCCCTCAAAGCATCCCACCCAGACCTGTTCCCCCTATAACCCACGCACCCCTGAACACTACAGGCAATTTAGCATGGCCAATCCACCTAGCCTGCACATCTTTGGACTGTGGGAGGAAACCGGAGCACCTGGAGGAAACCCATGCAGACACGGAGAATGTGCAAACTCCACACAGACAGCCACCCGAGGCTGGAATCGAACCTGGGTCCCTGGCACTATGAGCTGCAGTGCCACCCCTAGATTCCCCCGCGTGACACCCCCCCCCCCCCCTCCGCCCACCCGCCCCATCCTTCTAAACTCCTATGAGTACAGTCCCATGGTCCCAGGATATTGCTTGTATGTGAAACTTTCCATCCCTGGGATCGTTCTCGTGAACCTCCTCTGAACCCATTGTAGGGCCAGTACGTCATTGCTGAGATATGGGGCCCAAAACCGCACATAATACTCCAAATGTGGCCTATTGTTGCCTGCCTTTAGTGTATGTGGTCTGTGGGTCTGGAAGTTGAGGATTGAGTTAGAGGGGAAGCAGAGACCTAGGTCTCTGGAGTTTGGAGATGATTTTAATAGAACATAACAGCACAGTACAGGCCCTTCGGCCCTCGATGTTGTGCCGACCTGTCATACTTGTTTGGAAATATGGTGTTGAAGGCGGGGCTTTAGTCCTACAAGGACCCTGACGTTGGTTCCTTGTTGTCCAGATTCTCCAGGAATGAACGTAGGGCCAGGGAGGGGGCATCTGCTTTCGACCTCCTGCACCTGCGGGCAAATTGCAAAGGATCAACGCAGTCTGGGAGGCTGGAGTTTGTGATCTGTGACTGACCGTCGAAGCACTTCATAATTGTGGAGTTCAGAGCCACTGGGTGATAGTCATTGAGGCACTGTGTGATTTTTGTTTTTGTTTTTAAATTTGTTAGGATGATGTTGGTCCTTTTTGAAGCAGTTAGGAACTTCAGATTGTAGTGCAGGTAGTTCTGCTACGATGTGTTTTTTTTTGTTAACACACAATTGATGAATAGTGGGCACTGTTTGGACAACGTAAATTTCAGCTCCACAAGTAGTGATTTTCAATGATTTTGTGTAGTGCAAGTAAGGCAAAACCGCAACTATCTCATTTTCAGAGAACTATTTATAAAGAGAGGCTGAACATGTCTGTGAATACTTCTGCCAGCTGGTCTGCACAAGGTGGGCGTGCATGTCCAGGACTACATTCAGAGTTGTTGCTTTCTGTAGGTTCCTTCTCAAATTGTCATTAAACCACCCAACCCCTTACCATTTGGAGGAAAGGTCAGTAATGAAACAGCTGAAGAGAATTCTTTGAGGAAATCTTGCAAGAATATCCTGAGGCTGTGATCACCTTGACTACCAACATGTACAAGAGTACAGTGTTTATTGCCCTTGAGAAGGTGGTGACTTCTTCCTGAAACCATTGTGGCCCAAGTGGTATAGGTATACCCACAAAGTAGTTAGAACTTTGGCAGTGAAGGACTGGCAGGATCATTCCAACATTAGAATGGTCTGTGGCTTGGAGAGAACCTCCAGGTGGTGGTGGCCCTGGGCATCTGTTGCCCTGTCCTTCTAGCTAATGGTCATGAGTTTGGAAGGCACAAGGAAGCTCAAATATTGTCAGTGCATCCCTACTTATTGCTACCAATGTGCAGCAGTGGCAGCAGGCTACTTCGTCCCATTTTATATTGGATTTCTTAAGTGTTTTTGGAGCTGCACTAATCCAAGCTAGTTTCAAATGATCCATTACAGCTGTTTTGCTAGAGTTCCATGGTATCATATGCAGTTGACTGCTCTCTCTTGATATTAAAGACTGCGACTGTTTTTCCCATTGTATCTAGTTTGGACCAAGGTTGGAGCAAGGTCTTAAGCCAAGTTTCTGTATTAGTAAATAGTTGTTGCTTGATATGAATGACATGTTCTATCACTTCACTGGCTGATTTTTGTGATAATTTTCTTATTGGTGGAGAGAAAGGTAGGGAAGCTGACTTTACTTTCAATGTTTCTCCCCCGACAAATTGAAGAGAGGGCCTTTATTTTACAATGAGAAAATGTTTGAACACTTATTGCCTTGCAGAGAAAACTTCCAACAATTCTGTCACTTCCATACAATGTTAGAGCCTCTAGTCTCAGACTTGTTGCAGAGCTGTTCATCCTCTCTGATTGAGGAGAATCTAGAATTGTTAACAGTTCCCTATCACCTCATTTCTTATGTAAATTTTAAATTCTCCCAGGAGATTTGCATTTGCTATATTGGACTAAAATAATTTCAGTGCATGCTGAATCCATAGACCAGTGGCGCTTGGGTGAATCGGAGACCAGTAGACACACGGCTTCCTGAGAATAATGCTGACACTTTTTCCAAGTTAAATGCTTCATTTTTATGGGAGTCGAATAGGGAGAAGTTAAAACTCTTAAGATGAAAAGTATTCTTTGCTTTTAATCTCTTTTAGATTGTTTTCTATCTTCTTTCTGATGGTTTCATGTAGTTTAGAGCAATGCATTTTTCCTGAAAACTCTACTTTGTTTAAGAGGAGATTTACAACTTGGTTCTACTCCATGTGGCTCGCTGTAAAATTCTGCAGCCCAAACCAGTTACGAGGTAAGGGAAATACAGTGTCTGTAAAGGAGACTGTCAAGATGGATGTGGAAAAGTGATTCTTCTTTAAATGTGTCTGGAGGCATCCATAACAGAAGCAAGGCTCAAAATACAGAGGAGCATGGTTGAGTTGGCTCTTAAAGTCTCATAGCATTGCAAAATTAATAATGGAGATGAAAACATTCAAAAATTCACTATCAAAAGTATACTTGCCACCCACCTCACCCTGTGCCATGGTTGGAAGAGTAGAGTATGGAAGAAAGCGAATCTGTGAAGAGCTGCTCATCCAACTACTGATTCTGTCTCTCCCATGCCCCCAGTTAAAAGGCTTGAGAGGAAATTTGGATTGTGAGAAGAAGCTGGACAGAAATGTAAAAATAGTATAAGTTTCTATAGATATCTAGCGAGATAGAGTAAATAAAGTGTGTGATGTTCTACCCAAGAGAGAATTGAGAGTTAATGCTCGATAATAAGGCAATAGTGAACAACATGAATAAATATTCTCTTCCTGTAAACTGAAATAGATGTGGGCTGATAAGTCCCCCAGTCGTAGGACTCCATCCTGGAGTTTCAAAAGAAGTAGCTAATACGTGGTAATTACATTGATCTTAACTTTCTAAAATAAGAAACCTTCTCTGAATCTGGTGTTCAAATGGAAAGTAGCAAATATTCAAGGTGTTGGGAGGGAGAGAAAACAGGTGACTGCAAGCCAGTTAGACTGACATCTGTTGTGGGAAAAGTCTTTTATTCAAAGGTTGCAGTTACAGTTTTGTTTTTAATGCATGTCTACAGCTTTATCGACTTGCAAGCGAATAGTACCTGATACATGTTACTTCTGTGATCAGATTGGTGTGTATTCTTCACATGTTGAGTTGTGATTTTTTTTCCTTGTTTTTTAAGTGCCACGGTAAAATTCACTTTTTTAAACTGGATTAAGTGCCCAGGAGGTCTAATTAACATACTGACTTTTAAACTCTACTTAGTACTGCAATGTAATTGTCAGACCTAAAGAGTTGGACTGTCTGAGGGTCTTGATTTGGGTTGAAATGTAAAATATCTGCTTAATGGCATCTAATTTGGGCAGTAATGTTTCCACTTCTACTTTGTAAGCAGGCACGCACACATGTGCGTAATGTATTATGGAAGATTTAGTTTGCAATTAACAAATCTAATTGCTGTTGCTTAAAAATAATTATTTTCACTTTGTATCAATGTTATAAGAAAAAAAAGTTAGTATGCTGCTGGAAAGATCAGTCTTGAAGAAAAAAGAATTCATGATATCACCAATGGTATTTATTCTTATAATTTTCCAGACTGGCTCCTTTACTTGCAGTTGTCAACTGTTAAATGTCTAACAAATTCAAGTTGCTGCTTCCATCGTGCAATGAAATCTCCTGTTATAGTATGAACGTTTGCTATCCACCCAGTTTATTAGTCTTTAAATCTTTTTCTGACTAATGTTTAAGCAAAATATCACCACATTTCTTTTCATAACACAGGTGCACAGATTTCCCTGTATCTTTAATTAGTTTTGTGCCTTTTGCAGAGCACAATTTTTTTACATTCATTTTGTGGGATGTGGGCGTCACTGCCTAACCAGCATTTCTTGCCCGTCTCTAGTTGCTCTTGAGATCTACATTCTTTAATTGCGCTCTAGGTTTTAAGTGATGAAAACAAATCCTGATTCATCTGTCCTGTCTCCCTCCTATCCCCTGCATAATTACTTCCTGGTTTAAAAAGACATAATCTTTTATTATTTGTCCTGCTGCATGTCAGCATCTTTTTACCAAGTTGAAAAAGATGGCATTTAACACTGGAGTAATTTGTCAACCCTCTAAAGGTTGATAATTGGTTGGGCCATCGTTAACATGGAAATGCAGCAAAAACCGTTAAACCGTCCAACTTAGTTGTTAGACTCGGCATTTAGAATCTAACTGAAAAAGGTGTTACTTGGGGGTACAGCAGAGACTGATAACCTCCTTGACCCAGTTTTTTTTAAAATGAAAAATGTACATGCATGTATGCATTCCTTTGTCTACCTGAAAAGAGTCCTCTATATTAATGTATGTAGCTTTGAGCGCACAAATGTATTACATTGAAATCTGACTAATGATCTTAAGTTGTGTTCTGGTGTAACTATTAGAACAGTTCAGATTCATAAATAAATGATTTCCAATTGCAGCATTGCACCTAATGGTGGACATGCTGTTCTGAATTTTGCAAGCATGATGGTCAAACATTACTGGAATGCTGTCCCGCATAGGAGGCTTATCAAGAAGGAAAATTCACATGGAATGCAGGGTAATATGATGAAATGGATTCAAAATTGGCACAGTTGTAGGAGACAGAGTATGATGACAAAAAGCTGCTTCAATGACTGTAAACCCGTGTCTCGTGGCATATCACAGTGATCTGTGTTGCATCTCCTATTATTAATCATCTTTATAAGTGATGTACATGATTCTGTGGCAATTTGGATCAGTAAATTTGTGGAAGACACTCAGGTTGTTAACAGTAAGGTTGTGTCTTGGGCTACAAAAAGATATAAACAGGATGGTCAAATGGCAGATATAAGTGGTAGATGGAATTTAACCCTGAAAAATATGAGGTGATATACCTTGTAAGGAGTAATTTGACAAAGAAATATAATGGACAGCATGACCCTAGGAAGTGCTGTGGAGCAAAGAGACCTTAGAGTCCATAGATTTCTGAGTTTAGTGTTTAAGTAGAATCAGTCATAAGGTCATACAGCATGAAAACAGACTCTTCGGTTCAACTTGTCCATGCCGACAGCATTTTCCAAACTAAATTAGTCCCACTTGCCTGCGTTTGGCCCATATCCCTTTTAAACCTTTCCAACTCATTCACCCGTCCAAATGGCTTTTAAATGTTGTAACTGTATCTGCATCTGCCTTTTCCTCTGGAAGTTCATTCCGCATTCAAACCAGCCTTTGTCTGAAAATGTTGCCCCTGAAGTCCCTTTTGAATCTTTCTCCTCTCACTTTAAGAATGTGCTCCTTGGTTTTGAACTCTTCCACTCCAGGGAAAAGACATTTGCTATTCACCTTGTGTATGCTCCCCATAATTTTATCAATCTCTGTAAGGTCACCCCGAACCTCCTATGCTCCAGTGGGAAAACATCCCAGACTGCCCAGTCTTTACTTAGAACTCAAACCCTCCAGTTGGGGTGGCATCCTGGTAAATCTTTTCTGGACCCTCTCCAATTTAACAATAATCTTCCTATAGAAGGGCAACCAGACCTGTACACAGTACTCCAAAAGAGGCCTTGCCGAAATCCTGTACAACTTCAACATGACATTCAAATCCTATACTGGGGGTCTGAGCAATGGAAGTAAGCATGCTAAATGCCTTCTTAATCACACTGTCTACCTGTGATGCAATTTTCAGCAGGGTGGTGAACAGGGCAAAAGCATATGAAACTTGCCTTTTTCAAACATGGCATAGATTACAAAAGGGAAGTCATGTTGGAGCTGAGTGGAACTTTTGTGAGGCTGCAGCTAAAGTACTGTGTGCAGATCCAGTTGCCATATTACAGAAATGATGTGATTGCACTGGAGCAGGTGAAGAGGAGATTCATCAGGATGCTGCCAGAGATGGAAAATTAAAATTGAGGAAAGAGTTGATAGGCTTAGGTTGTTTTCATTGGAGTAGATAAGACTGAGACACATGGACTAAGTGGACAAGGAGCAGCCCTTGGTGAAGGGTCAATGACAAGGGAGCACAGGTTCAAGTTGAGGCTTTGGGAAGGATGTGAGGAAAACCATTTTTACCCAGAGGTAACAGCCTAGAAGTTGCTACGTGAGAAGATGATAGAGGTGAATTGACTCATCCTTTAAAATGATGTAGATGAGCATTTGGCACATTCAAGGCTATCGACCAAGAACTGGTTATTGGAATTGGGTTCTAGGTCAGGTGTTTCTTGCACGTTGATCAAGTTGACAGCCTCTTCTGTGCTGTATGATTCTGTGAAGTCTGCTCCACCATTTACTGAGATTGTAGCTATTCTGATGATTGTCAACTCCATTTTCCTGCCTTATTCCCCAATAACTCTTGATTCCCTTACTGTGAAAAAGAATTCTACGGATTAATTGCCCCTTGAGAGAAAAAAATTCCCTTTCATCTCTGCCTTAAATGGATGACCCCTTGCTGTGAGATTATATCCTCTGGTCCGAGACCTTTTTCACAAGGGGAAACAACCACTTCACATCTATCCTGTCAAACCCTCTAAGAATTGTATATGTTTTGTCAAACTGTCCTCTCCCTTCTCTCAACTCCAATGAGTACAAATGCATCCTACTCTGCCTCATTGGAAAATCCCTCCACGCAATCAAAACAAGTGAATCTTGTTTGGCCTGCCTCCAATGCCAGTATATTTTTGCTTAGATAAGACCAAAACTGCTCATGGAATTTCAGTTTGGTCTGACTAGCATCTCTCGTAGGTTACCTCATTTTTATTTCAAAAGGAGTGAAGCATCAAGGTCAACAATTCACTTTGTGCCTGTTACCTGCTGAAACTTGAATGCTAGCTTTTTGTGATTCATGCAGAAGCATATCCAGTTCCTAAATCAAGTAAATCTATGAAGAAGTTCAGAATATGGGTTGAATATTATCACCAAAATGGCAAAAATAACGATAGTCAAAAGGATTACATTAGAAAAAACTGGACTGAAGATTGGAGTAGATGATGTGTTATGTCCACCTCACAGTGTGGCTCAAACCCGTAATGATACAAGTGATGATCCATGCCAGAAGTTAAAGGTCTTTGAACAGTGGATGCAGATGTATGCACTTAAAGTTCTGCACACAAACCATATGACAAATGATAAGTATTGGAAATTACAAGAAGAAAAACACTTGGAAGAGTGAACTCCAGAAAAGAGAATAGTCAGTATTTCATCTATTAAATCAGAACTGAAAGCTACAGAGATCTTTTCTAAAGGGCACAGTGGAGAGCAGCAGAAAGAGGTTGGACTGGGTTTATCAATGTGTTGCAGTGCAAAAGGATTCGGCCCATAATGCCAATACTGGCTCATTAAATGAATGAGCATCATTCCTTGGTGCTAATCTCCTGCTTAATTCTCCCTTCACCTTTGCATATGATTTTTATCCAAATAATTACTCAATGTCTACTTGAATTAAACGAGCCTTCACTGCAGTTCAAGGCAGTACATTCCGTACCCTAGCGAGTTGCTGAGTGAAAAAGCTTTTCCTCACTTCCTCATGCTTTTGCAGTAGTTAGTTGGTGTAACTTGTCTGGGTCGTTTTAGGCGAGCTGTTGCAGATGTGAGAAGATTGTGTGAGAAACACAGCTGTGACTTAACATGATAATACTGTAGGTATACTGAGATGAGCAGCTACAAGCAGTAGCCACATTGTAAATATGAAACGTGCACCTTCGAGAACAAAAGAAGTCATGCTGGAGCGTCTTGTCAATGTACCTCTCCAGATTGACAGAAAACAGTCAATGTAAAAGCGAGTTTTGAGAAGATTTGTAGCTCAAGTTGAGGTTCTGGTTGTGAGTTTGCTCGCTGATCTGGAAGGTTAGTTTTCAGACGTTTCGTCATCATTCTAGTTAACATCATCAGTGAGCCTCTGACAAAGCGCTGGTGTTATGTCCCGCTTTCTATTTATATAAATTTCTATATATTTCTATAAATAGAAAGCGGGACATAACACCAGCGCTTTGTCGGAGGCTCACTGATGATGTTACCTAGAATGGTGACGAAACGTCTGAAAATTAACCTTCCAGATCAGCGAGCAAACTCACATCCAGAGTCGATGTAAAAGCGAAGCTGTTACCGGGGTCCCTGACTTGCACTTCCAAAAGCTTGTTAGGAACACACACCCGCATGGGTGTAATTTTAAAGGTCTGACTATGAACATTTCCTGCATTATGTTCAGATTTGCATGTTAATAGTCTTGTGAATACACTCAGGTGGAACCTGTTCACATCCTGGGAACTACCTATGTGCAGCTGCTCAAGACTTTTGGTAATGATTGCATTCAACCTTATTTGGTCAAAGTTACCACAAAGAATCTTTATAATGGAATTGAGCAGGGCAAGGGGAAGTAGTCATGGAAAAGGACAAAGTAAAAGCTTTTTCACATGTGTCTCCTTGTTTCCTTTAGGGTTATCCTAATTTGACATAAGCTTAACACGATATCATGCTTAGTGGGTTTAATACTGGTGATGCATCTTTTTATGCAATACGTGTAGAGACATTTCTACAAGATATCCTTAAACTCGGATACATGAATACTATGAAAAGTACTTGGCCCCAAATACTGTTGAGCTTGGAAGTTCATGAAACTTGGAAGTTTTCCCAGACATGGTGAAGAAATACATAAGTCAGGAACATTTGGCATTTGTTTTTTCTTCAGTTTCATTTAGTTTTCCATTAAGAGCAAGATGATTTTAGAACCGTATCACACAATATGTTTAATGTGAAAATACTGCTGCAAGAAATTAGATAAGCTTTTGACTCTGAGCTTCAAAATATCTATCTTCCTTGGAATTTAATCTCCACTCAAAATACTTGTGTCTGACCCCTCAATGAACAATTCCAAAACATTGCCTAAAATTAGCAAGCAACATATTTATGAAGTGACAAGCTATATTGTAACGATTTTGCTTTGCTGAAATTGGAATCAATTGCTTGGCGCAATTAAATGTTCATGTAACAGTTATGTTATATCTGCACATTATATTCACTGTGGGCAATATGGGTGGCTCTGAGATATTTGGATAATTGAGTGCTTGGAATGTCTAAATGTTTCCTTTACTAGTAAACTCATGCCTTGCATTTGAATTAGGTTTCAATAAGATAAAGCATGAAATTCTGAAACAGACTGCTTACAATGAGACTTCCTTTGCTTGTTTTTTTATTCATTTCAGCATGAGGTTAGCAAATGTAGTTGATGGAAGCCCTATTCAAGTGTCAAACAATACAAGAATTGCAATGCTGTGTTATGTATTTAACTTTCCTTTCCTAAATTTAGGAAATCACATTAAGATTTTGTTGTATTTCCACTTAAAAGCAAGTGTTTTGTTTAAAAGTTTGACATCCATGTTTGAATACTCTGGAGTTAGATCATGACTTTCTCTAATATGTCTTATACTATCTTGGCTCTACATTTCGACAGTTGGCTTGCTGAATGATGCTTGGCTTTGGTTGAATCTGTTAGCAGTTGTCCTGAAGCCAACTAGAGCTTTCTAGTCTGCAGTTTCCTTGACTTCTCAATACTGTACTTTTAAGTGAATCTCTGAATCTAAATCATCTAATTTAGAAATAGTAATGGGAACAATCTCTATGGTACCTCGCTCAATATTTCTTCTTCCATCATCCTTAGTTAACTCTTGTGATGCAGGGCGTAGAACATAGAACATAAAAGAACATAGAACCCTTCAGCCCACGATGTTGTGCCGACCATTGATCCTCATGTATGCACCCTCAAATTTCTGTGACCATATGCATGTCCAGCAGTCTCTTAAATGACCCCAATGACCTTGCTTCCAAAACTGCTGCTGGCAACGCATTCCATGCTCTCTCAACTCTGTGTAAAGAACCTGCCTCTGACATCCCCTCTATACTTTCCTCCAACCAGCTTAAAACTATGACCCCTCGTGCTAGCCATTTCTGCCCTGGGAAATAGTCTCTGGCTATCAACTCTATCTATGCCTCTCATTATCTTGTATACCTCAATTAGGTCCCCTCTCCTCCTCCTTTTCTCCAATGAAAAGAGACCGAGCTCAGTCAACCTCTCTTCATAAGATAAGCCCTCCAGTCCAGGCAGCATCCTGGTAAACCTCCTCTGAACCCTCTCCAAAGCATCCACATCTTTCCTATAATAGGGTGATAGCAGTATGTTGATTTCAATCCTTATTTACACAGAATCCCATAGCTGTAAGCTTAATGAATAATTTTTTTGGTCAAAGTTCTGCTCAATGTGCCATGGGATGCTTTCAACAAGTTTAAAGAGTTAGAGGAGATCTTTTGAAGTGCTTGTTGATTGCTGGTTTAGTTGGCTTCTGTGTACCATGGAATGGCTACAATGGTGTAACATGAAATAATGCACAAGAAAAGCTAACATATTGTAGGAAAGGTAAACCTTTATTATGAGACATGCATTACATTCCTCATTTCTCCACACCTTATTGTTCTGTAACTCCAGGGATGGCACAGTGGCTAACAGCATCAGGTTCCTGTCTGTTTGGAGTTTGCACATTCTCCCTGTATCTGCATTAGTTTCCTCCTGGTGCTCCAGTTTCTGTTCACAGTCCCAAGATGTGCAGGCTAGATGACGCAAGGTTACAGTGAGAGGGTAGAGGAGTGAGGTCTGGATGGGATGCTGTTCGGAGGGTTAGTGTGGACTCCGTAGGCCGAAATAGCTTTCCGTCACACTATAGGGGTTCTATGATTTTATATTGATTCTTAAAGTTTCAAAAAGTGGTTTAAAATGCATTATGCACTTCTCTGAAATATTTTTGAAATATTCTCTGAAATGTACAGTGAAATATTGAAGTTCACTTTAAAGCTATGATTTTAAAATCTGGCTGCTAAAGAGTTGTAAACCAGATTTCTAGTTGAAACTATAACACCACTTTATTGTTCTTGAACTCTGATCTTCTTATTCCTGACCCCTTGAATCCCAAGTTTTCTTGGTCCATTTATTCACTCCATTCCAAAGTAGAAATCACATTTTAATCTCGTTTTGAGAGCATACAAAAGGTGCAGAATGGATAATCTGCAGTACATAAGCCAGGTAAGATCATTAATTTTAATGAAACTTGCCACCAGATGAATTATCTCTGCCTATATATAATAACTTCCTTGACATTAAGTACAATTGCCCTTAGTATCGTCTGTAGCTGCAAATTATTACAGAATTGTGAAAACCTGACCTGTAAATTCTTGTAGTGACACACAGAGCTTTATATTAATTTTTTATCACAGGATTAATATTACAATGGTTTTATGTCCAAACAAAATCGTGTTTTTTTTAAGTTTCCTTTCTCACTAATTTTGTGGTTCAGTTTTAAAACTGTGCAATTCATTTCAAAATCAATGAATAATCTCTTTGTTTTCCAGCTGTTCTATAAACTAGGCCAGTAGTCTAGTAACTAGATTACTGCAATTAAATTTACAGTAAATGCTTGCAGAAATTTCAGGCTAGGACAATGTGCTTCTTATTTTCTTCTATGTTTGTCATTGTGGAAAAGCTGAAGTTCGGGGGCAGGAGAACAAATTTTGAGGTTTCCGTTCAAGTTGGAAGGAAATATTTTAGCAAATTTGAAAATGCAGCCTGTGTTATACCCTTTGGCTACATTCATTGAATTATACTCGAAGCTAGTTGTAATTTGGGCTAAAGCTGGTGTGTTTCAATTAAATTGAGGGGAACTGCTCAATCAATTGAGTTTGTTTGTTTGTACCGTGTATCAAGGTCTTGAAACCACTATTTTATAATCTTTAGTTAACTTTTTTAATAATTTTATGACAAAGCTGTTTAAAGCTACATTTGACTTTAGGACATCCAGAACTCAAAGTTCTTCTGTTTATCTTGTTAATACCCAAAGAGAGGACGTTGACATGTTTAACTGACATGCACTAAAGATTTGAGGATTTGGTTTTGAAGCAGGACTAAATAAACTGGTGTTCCCTTCACCGAGAACTGAAATAAAGATTGTGATACGATGGAAGTGGGAGGAGGTTTTCTGCCTTAATCTCACAGCAGATTTCTTTCTACTTTCAAACCCTGAAAGAGGGGAGCAAAATCTGTCTACAAGTCTGCATTTGTAAACCGCAGCTTTCTGTATGTGGTTTTAATCAATTTCTCAATTAACTCTGCTATCTTCAATAGTTTATGCACATGTACCCTGGGTCTCTCTGCTCTTGGACTCCAAAGAAAATGGTATTGCCTCTCATGCTTGTACCAAAATATTTGCATTAAATTTGTTAGTCCATTTCACAACCAAAACTCTTCTCTCTCAAAGCTTCCCACTATACTCCTTACAGTTTACAATGACTAAGATTTTTTTCACCTATATGCGCCCTGGGCACCCAAATCTAAGGGATTAATCTTTGTTAAGAAAGGCAGATCTTTGCCCTGGATCTTCAGGAACCCCACAATGCATCTTCCTCCAAACTGGGAAATGACCATTTTACTCTGTTTACTGTCACACTGTTAACTTTGTTTCTATGTTACCGTTGTCCATTTTATTCTGTGGACGACATTTTTTTCTGGCAATCCCTTGGGTTGTTTTTAGGACATAACTGTATTGCCTTCATGTCTGTTAGCTCACCTAACAGTCAAATCAAGTTGACTGAACATGATTTACCCACATAAAACCTATTTCTAATAACCAGCAGACATTCAATTTAAAACAGAAACAGAAATTCTGGAAAACTCTGCAGTCTGCAAATGTCTGTGAAAAGAAAGCAGAGTGACCCTTCGTTCTAAAGAATGTTCTGATTGCAGGATGAGGGAGTTATTGGCCAGGTCAGCATTTATTGCCCAGGAGGCAGTTAAGAGTCAACCACATTGCTCTGGGTCTCAAATCACCTGTAGGCTAAACCAGGTGAAGATGGCTGTTTCTTTCCCTAAAGGAAATTTGTGAGCCAGATGGGTTTTTCCAACAATTGAAGATG
Source organism: Stegostoma tigrinum (assembly GCF_030684315.1). NCBI lineage: Eukaryota > Metazoa > Chordata > Chondrichthyes > Orectolobiformes > Stegostomatidae > Stegostoma > Stegostoma tigrinum. The sequence goes on from NC_081376.1 coordinate 14,194,276, forward strand.
GATTCATAGTCATAATTAGACTGTTCATTTCAGATTTTTTTTTTCCCCATATGAATTCAAATTCCACTATGCCATGACAGGATCTGGGTTCCCAGAACATTACCAGGGTCTCTGCATTCATAGTCTAGAGATAATGCCATCACTTCTCCACCTAGCTCTTCCAGAATCCCAACACAATTGAAGTTGGTTGAGTAGCTTCGGTTGGGGGTTTTTCTAGGTGACCAGTCTAGGACTCGAGATTGCGCTCACTCTCTATTTTCTGTCTCTCTACTTTTCTTTCATAACGTACAGTCAGTGTATATGTGAAGTATGAACTCATTCTGAGGAGTATAACTTGCGTATGTGTGGGTTACTGCACCACAGGAATTGGTGGCTTAAGACTGAACTTGATTGTTGATTACTTGAAAGCACCATACATGATAAGTATGGTATCTTTCATAATGCCTCCTTGAAAGGGAAAGACACTATTTAGTCTCTTGCTGTGGTCCAATGGTAGAAAATTGCCTCTTTCAATTGCTGTCACCTTTTTAGTCAGACTTTCACAGAGCTGTAATTTTACAATTTCTTGCTGGCTTTGCTGATTTCTAATGGGAATATCATTATAAATATTTGGATAAATGAGGAACATTGCTGTTTCTTCCTGTATGGATTTTGGAAAAATAGACAGGGAGCTATTTGATTGTAGTTAGTAAGCTGAGCATTCAGTCACTTTTTCTTTGGGCAGATGAGTTCCATCATTGAAACTCTTCTAATGTGGGCTTACGATACACTATATGCAGAGAGAATATTTTGGTCTGAGTGAAACTGTTAGCTAGAAGTTTTGAACCAGATGTTTTTAAAATAAAAACAGTTAAGGCAAAAATGAAGAAGGATTTTAACTTGGTTAACAAGGCAAGAATTTAACAGTTGTGTTTTGAAAATCTGAGTACTGCGTGTACTGCTAAGTACGTACACTCATCCTCTAGTTGCAGTTTTGTCTAGGCCTGTCACAAATGTGGCCTAAAGATATAACTTGTTGCGACAGGAACCTTGTTAATTTGTGCATATTAGAGCTTGTATAAATAACCTACGATTGCAAGGTTGCGATACAAATTGGTCAGCCATGTTTTCCTTATTACTACTGGGCATTGAGCAGCCTTAGCTGCTGTTTTTTTTATATATAGTGGCTGCAGTGTACCTCATGGGCCTACATTGCTAACCATCAGCCAGCTAATGTGGAAGCTGACTGAAAAACATTTCCGTGCCAGAGAAATCAAAGTAAGTCTGAGCTTTAGATTGGCAAGAACAGGAAGTGAGTGGGTACAGTCCATTTACATTTAAAATCAGCCCTGTGATCTTGGGTTCGGGCAGTAAAACAGAAAACATTTTGGTGCTTTTGGAAGTTACTAAGAACGAAAAGCTTATTTCACAATTCAAAGTTAAAACACTGAAGAATGTGAATAAAAATCCATATTTCCATTACAACTTTTTTTAAAAACTGGGTTAGTTACAACAGTACCTATTCTTGATGGTGGCAGTTGTGCTACTTTACATGAACCTTGTGCTGTGGTTTATTCAAACCTGCAAATACTGCAGAAATAGCTTAATTGTTAATTACTGTACAGTGAAATCTTATGCTGAATGCTTTATTCTGTAGTTCAAAGATAACTATCCACGCTGTTGGTGCACAGTGAAAATTTTGTGGGTGTAACTTGAATAGGGTAGAACAAAAACAGAATTAACCAAGATCAAACACATCATGCAAGAAGTTTCAGAAAGTATTCTAAGAGCAAGTCCTGTACTCAGGGCAGCATTAAATGCATTTTTTTAATCGTTAAGTTAGACTATTTTTCTTATGTATTTTTGTAATAATAGTTTATTGGCAGCATAGTAACACATTTTATTAGACCTTCAAAAACATCAAAGCAGCAGGTTTCACTCCGCCTCCCCCACTCCAAAATGAATTTACTGATAGAGGAGTGAATGAAGGGTGCAGTGTCATTCCAGAAGTGGCTGTTGTAAGATGGGTTTGTTAGCAATAGAATAGAAAAATGTCTAACATTTGTAAATGCACATTCTTAAAATTATATGTCACAAATTTTTGCTTCTTAGAGTGATAGAGATATACAGCACAGAAATAGACCCTTTAGTCGAATTTGTCCATGCCGATCTAGTCCCATTTGGCCCATTTCACACTAAATCCTTCCTCCTCTTAAACCCATCCAGATACCTTTTTTAACTGTTGTAGCTATACCAGCCTTCACCACTTCCTCTAGCAGCTCCTTCCGTGCATTCAGCACATTCTGTGTGAAAATGTTCCCCCTTAGGTTGTTATTATATCTTTCCCCTTTTAACTTAAATTTATACCCTCTAGTTTTGGATCCCCTCCCCACCCAGGGAAAGGACCTTGCCTGTTTACCACATCCATGACCCTAATGATTTATAAACCTCTATAAGGTCATCCCTCAGCTATTGACACTCCACGGAAAATAGCCCCAGCCTCCCCCTAGAGCTCCAACCCTTCAACCCTGGAAACATCCTCAAATCTTTTCTGAACCTTTTCTAGTTTCACAACCTTCTTCTTTTCACACTTTTTGTCAGTGTTGGGATGGTCATTATACATACCATTAAGTGTTCAAATTGCATTCTGTTGAAAGAAAAGGATGAAGTAGTGTGACAGGATGAGATAAAAAGATGGTTTAAGGAGGAAATTCTGGAGCTTGGCATCTTGACTACTGCTACCATAACAACCATGAAGTATAGGGACTGGGGAATTAACAAGAGGCCAGAGTTGGTTGAATGTAGCATAGTCAAAGTTGTAGGCTAGAGATTAGAAGGGTGAGGTCATGAAAGGAGTTCAACATGAGAAATGAGCAATTTTAAATTGAGTTATTGGAAGTGACTAGAGACAGTATTGGTCAAACAACACGTGTTGGGTGAGCAAAATCTGCAAAACAGAACGCAAACAGCAGCAATTTGTTGCAGCAGTGTGAGTTATATTATTTATGTTTGAAGACAAAAGGTGTGGGTGAAGGTTTCATTAGATGAACTGTTTTCAAAATACATATGTGACTATTGTTATTGTCAGCAAGACAAACATTTGTTATCTTAAGAAGACATTGATTTGCCTTGAACCGATTCAGCAGTGTCCAGTTCAAATGAGTATCTTAACTTGAAAGTTTAAAAGTTGCCACGTAGATATGGACCGTAGAATCACGTAAAGCCCAGACTGGTTGAGGACAGTAGGCTTTCTTTGTTCAGGGCTGTTGGTAAGTTAGTTGACCTTTTTTGTAATGTTTTTGGGAAATTTGACAGTTTTATTCTCTTTCACTGGCTGATTTTTTTTTTTATTTCCAGATTTTAAGAAAAAACAAATTTTAATTTCTATGAAATATAAGCCTAGGTCTCTGGCTTTTGAGCCCAGTAAGTTACCACTAAAGTGCTGGAGTTCAAGGATGGAGCTGGGCAATATCATGTAAATGCTGGTAGGTGGCTTTTGTGATGAAAAGGATAAGAAGTCAGAATCTGAGCTTGAGGACAGTTTGAAGGCTAAACATGCAATCAGTCAGTTTTGATGTAAGACTATGTCAGGGGTGGTTGCCAGGAATAGTGTTCATAGGGTTGCAGTTTGTGGCAAGGATACACAGTTTGTAACTAGGCTGATAATTTTCAGTGTGGAATTAGAGAAAATAGTAGATCACCCAAGGCTAGACAATTGGTAGACAGCCTTAAACACAGATACTACAGGAGGAATTCAGAAAGATAACAAGTGACAGCTTGGTGCCACAGCTTCAGATGTTGCTGCTGAAGGACAAAGCTTGGAAATAACACTGCAGAAATGATCAAGAAAAATTATTGGCAGAGAAAATTCAGTTTCATTTGGATGTATAAATGTGAAACATTTGAATGCATGCCCACTTAGCTGGACCTTGTAGGCCCATTAGGACATAGCATGGAGGACAGTGCCAAAGGCTGTAGGGAAGAATAATCTGGGACAGTAGATCACAGCCACATACACAACCATTTCAGAAATGGTTGTGTTGGTAATGCAGGTTGTTCCTAGTTTTTTTTTCCAGGCTGGAAACTCTGCAAAACCCCACGAGTAATCTTTGCAATGTTTGCGTATTAGCTTCTCTGATCCTGGAAGGAACACTAGACAGCTCTCGAGTCCTGGTGAATTTCAAAGAAGAGATTTATTGGACTTGAAAAGCTTTATTTCTCTCTCCAGAAGCTGCCAGACCTCGAGTTTCTCTACCACTTTTTTCCCCCAGATCTCTAGTATCCACAGTACCAGCTTTTATTAAACACCAGTAGAATACATTTCAAAGCAATGACAGCTAAGATGGTACACTGTTAACTTCAGCATGATGTGCAAAATGTCTAATTGTCCAATCTTACTGGTTACTCACTGAAGCCAATTTTCTACGGGTAAAATGAACACCCTCATTTTCTACAACTTCGTTTTCATTAAATTTAAACAATTACTGATTGGATTTTGAGTTGCTGAACCTAATAATGTTGATATTGAAATGCCCTTAGTTGAACTTCAGTCTCATTACCCTGGGGTATTTCAGCTTCAGCTTCAGCTTTGTGGTGTGGTGTGATTCACTCCCCTTAAGCTCTGATCTCAGACACTTGTGTAAACAAATCACTCTTTGAGTATTTGTTGCTTAAATAAACAAAAAGAATGTTTCGCTTAGATTTTGACCTTTTTCCTTGTACTGTCTTATATTTACTGCTTATTTGATCTACACAAGATCTGTTAGCAGTGGCATAATACATCAATACTGAAGGGTCACATCCTATGCCTTGTCTAGTGCAAGTTAATCCCCAAGTGTTTTCTTTGTTGCAAGAAACTGGACATTTCAAGTAGAAGGAAAAAATTGACAGGGTAAATTCACCTGTGTTAAACTAACAACTGTTGCAACATGCTGGAGTATTGCATTAGCAAGGATTTGGCAAATGTTTCACTTTCATTTTCGTTTATTTGATGGATGGTACATGAATGGGCCAAATAGTGGTGTGGAAATATGGGAGCAGGAGGAAGAGCTACCATTCTTAAAATCAAAGCAGGATCTTAGAGATGGAAGTGAATTTCAGAGGTTTAATCAGCAATAAGATGGAGCAGAATATTGTATCATGCTTTTGAGCATCATAGATTAAATTCTGTTGAGTTGAATTGCTAGCTTTAGCCATGTTGTTGAATAATGGCAAAATTGTCATAAGGACAATGACCTTCTCACCCTCCTCACATATGAGTGGCGCTAGAGGAATAGAACATTTTAAGTGTTATACATTTAAAAATGAGGTGTAAGGATAAGACAAGCAAATGTGCCTCTGTCAAGTTAACTTCATTCCTACATATTATTGACTGGTAGGAAGGAAGTGAATGCACTGTAGCTAGATTAGCAGATGACACAAAAATAGGTGGAAAAACAAGTTGAGAGGGTTACAAACAATTTAAAGACAGCTTTGATAGGTTAAGTTCATTTTAGAAGGAAGAACAAAAGAACAGAACGTTATTTAAATGGAGAAACACTGCAGAATGCTGCAACACAAAGGGACTTGAGGATACTTGTAGATGAAATATGCAAAGCTAGCCTGGAGGTGCGGCAGGTAACGAGAAGGCTAATGGAATATGATAATAAAATGTGAGGCTGGACGAACACAGCAGGCCAAGCAGCATCTCAGGAGCACAAAAGCTGACGTTTCGGGCCTAGACCCTTCATCAGAGAGCCTCACTGTGAAGGCTAATGGAATGTTGGTCCTTAGTTTAAGTGGGTTGGAGTGTAGATCAAGGAAGTCTCGTCGCAACTATACAAGGTGCTGGTGAAACTACATCAGAACTACTGAGAGTAGTGTTGGTCCCCTTAGTTAAGCAAAGACACTATTTCATTGGAGGCTCTTAAGAGAAGGTTCATCCTAGTAGATGATCACCGGTATGGTGGGATTGTTTTATGAGCAAAAGCTAAACAGGCTGAGACTCTACTCGATGGCAGTTCAAAAGAATGAGAGATGATCTCTTTGCAATGTATAGGATTCTTAAAGGGCTTGACAGAATTAAATGCTAAGAAGATGTTTTCCCTCATGGGAGATTCTAAGACCGTGGGGCAGAGCCTTAGAAGTAAGGGATACTAATTTAAGACTGAGATGGTGAGGAATTTCTTCTGAGGGTTGTGTTTTTTTGGAAGTCCTTACCACACAGTGATGGGAACACAGTCCAAATGGATATTTAAGACTGAGATAGATACATTCTTGAACATAAGGGCAACCAAGTTATGGGGAAAATGCAGGAGAGTCAATACGAGCAATGTTAGATCAGCTACGATCGTTTTGAATGATGGAGCGGGTGTAAAGGCCTACTCCTGTTCCCGTTTCTTAGAGTTTCATGGAACGAAGTCTTTGAGGCAAGAATTTAGGGCAAATTAGCAGCTATTTAATAAGTGATGGTTTATTGCAAAGCTGGCATGCATTTGTTAAGGGTAAATTGTCTTTAACAAATTTGCATTAATGTTTTAATGAGATAGGTACAAGGAGTTTTGAGTGATGTAGTGCGCATGGACTTCCAAAAGGCATTTTATAAAGTGCCACGTCAGAAGGTTGATAAAGTTAGACTGTAGTAAACACATCGTGGGTAACGACATGGATATAGAATGGACTGGGTGACAACAGTGGTGGATTACTGTTTTTTTAAAAACTGTTGAAAGGTGTACTGTAGTGTCCTCCAAGTGCCAGTTTTAGGACCTCTGTTGTCCTAGACCTGGGTGTATCCAGACGTTTACAAACAAGGCCATGGAGTACAAGTGCAGGGTGCTGACAGTAAACCTGTATGAATCACTGATTCAGCCCCAATTAGCCCATTCTGTCAAATTGTAGATGCATGCTGTTGGGGTAGTGGTAATGGAGAAGGTATAGAAAAGATTTGTGTGAATGTATCTCAGGTAGAGGAACTTTAATTATTAGAATAGGTTGGAGAAGCTGGAGCTTTTTTCCTTGGAGAAGTGAGGTTGAAGAAAGGTTTGGTAGATGTGCTCAAAATTGAGGAATTTGGACAAGTTATATGGGGAGAAATAGTTTCTGTGGTGGAAGGACCTAGAGGCATTTAATGTGATGGGTAAAATTAATCCAAGCAGTGCGAGATGAGGAATATCGTCATGTGATTGGTTAGCAGGGAGTGCAGTGTCTGAGTGTGTGCTTAAGGCTGATCAGTCCAAGCTTTCAAAAGGGAATTGCATGATTATCTGAAGACAAAAATATAGTAGAGCTGTGGGGAATAGTAGGAAAATGGGACTGGGTGGGTTATTTTGCAGAAACCCTCCTTCAGTCCGGAAGCCGTTCTATTAGTTTGTTCCAGGACACTCCTGTACCTCTACAGTATTAATAAAGGAATCATAGTAGGTCTTGGAGCAGAATTGGCATGACTCTTTTGCCTTACCGAATGGGTCCAGGCAATATCATGGGGCATTCCTCATAAATAAGCAATCATCTGTTATGCTGTCATTTTCTTAATTGAAATTCTGCTGCACCCCGAAGTTTTATTTATCAAACTTGAACGTAACATACCCAACACTGGTATTTCACTGTACTGGGAGTGCATTTTCTCAACTTGGCTGAAGTGATTTCAGGCAACGTGTGAACTCTGAATATTCCATCATGTTGTTTTGTAGTGCTGTAGTCTCTATATGGAAAATAAAACAAAATTTCCTGGATCTGGATTTAGGAACATTAATTTGATTTTTGGAAATTATTCCATTTGTTAAGCATTCAGTTTTTGCGAGTGATGCTGTAAACTTTGGAGCAAAAATCTTGAATAACTACTTGGTTTAATTTAATTTTCTCTCTTTTTAGTTTTGTAAAACAAGCAGCTGGAGCTATGAGAAATATTATACTAATTTCTGCTCATAGCATTGTTCTCAGTTTAACAAAACTGCTTTCGATCCACACTTTCTTTGCATCCTCTGAAACTGAATATCTTGGCTCACACGCTGTCTTCAGTCTTTGAATTAATGGGTATGGCAGGCTTAATCACATTACTAATGAGTCAAAAACTTTTTAAAATTGGAAGACTCGGGCTTCAGGGATTGATGCATTTTGTTTTTATTTCGATGTTTAGTTGACTTCTGGTTTTGTAAAATAGAATCCCTACAATGTGGGAGCAGACCATTTGGCCCATTGAGTCCACACTGTCTTTAGGAAGAACGCCCCACCCCATTATTTTCTACTTTCATTTCCACTATCTGGAACAGCAGAATTCTGCTTTTAGCTCAGTTCGTTCAAATGTTTGAATGGTTGTTTATGATGCAGAGTGACGGCATCGGCAAGGGTTCAATTCCTGCACCAACTGAAGTCACCATTAAGGCTCCACCTTTTCAAGCTCATCCATTGCCTGAGGAATGGTGACCCTCCTGTTGCTCTCATTCAGTAATGAGAACAGCCGTATAGTCCCCTGGGAGATGGACCTTGCCTTTACTTAATTGACTCCAGACAGTTTCCTTGTTATGGTCAGTGAAGACGATTTGAATATTTTCCAAACCTACCAACATGAGCTTTTTCTCACATCTGACAACTTGCATTTTTGATTCACTTCAAATAACCTACAGATTTCTAACCCAAGTCTCCTGGCTTGAAAATTTCTCAGCTGAACTGTTCTGCTGAAGTGACCTGTTTCCTCTACCACCCTGAGTCCTGTTTCTAAGAAGGAAACTAAACTTGCTTCTAAACTCAACTCTAATCTCTTCTGAACTGATTTGAAAAAGAACTGACTCAACCCTATGTTCATCTGAATTGAAAGCATAGCTAGTGGTTTTCAATGTTTACTTGATTGTCATACATAGAATTTCAGGAACATCTCCCTTTTAACTGAACAAGAACTGTAATTACCTGCTCACTGACAAAATGTTGGCTGTAAATCATTATTCCAGAAGAACTGCCTGACATTTTCTTTGAAAGAAATCTTTTCACATAAATTACCATTACCCTGTCTTCCATCTATTTTGAAATTCAACTTTCAGAATTGATATTGATATGTAAATAATGCATGTTTTTAATCCCAATATGAAGAACCAAGAGTGAAGTTTTCAATTTTTACATGATCTGACATGGATTTTAATAATAATCCGACAGGGAATGAAGAGCCAGTAGAGGTTAAAGGAGGCTGCATTAATAATGAATAGGAGTTAATATAAAATGTGTTGGCAAGCTCCTGGGATGAAGGAAGGCTCATAGGACATTTGAAATATCCAGTCTGTTGTGCTGATGTGTAGATAGGATATTACCACTGGTGTCGGTGAGGTAAAATCCGATCTAAAGTATGTGGACTGCAGAGGCTCAAGAAGGCAGGCCCCCTACCACCTTTTCACGGGCAAGTAAGGATGGGCAATAAATGCTGGCACAAACAGCAAAACCGATACCTCATGAATGAAAATAAAATAAAGGCAAGTAGTGACAGATGTTGCAGCCATTGGTAGTGTTGAAGACAGGAGAGGGACCAACGGCGTTTGACTGATGTTACACTTGTCAAGTGGGAGAATGTTGATGATATTGACCGAATTGATTTCGTTATCATGCAGAAGCCGATGGTGCTTGCAAATTGAAAAAGCTGGTTGGATGCTGTGGGTCACAGGTTTTAACGCAATGTGGCCTTCAAAATGGAGCATTAAACTTAATTCGGAAAATAAAACTTGGAAAACTCAGTGCTAACAGGTCTTACTTGTGTTCTACACTTCAACATGGTAGTCCAGAGTAACCAGGATGTTGATTTCCAAAAATTTATTTTTTTAAACTTGACTTTTTCCACTTGGAGCCATCCCACTTCGACTGGAATCCACTCACTACCATTTTGTTTGTTCACCGCAGTTTGATTAGATTAGATTCCCCAGAGTGTGGAAACAGGCCCTTCGGCTCAACAAGTCCACACCGCCTCTTGAAGCATCCCACCCAGACCCATCCCCCATAGCCCACTCACCCATGAACACTACAGGCAATTTAGCATGGCCAATCTACCTAGTCTGCACATCTTTGGACTGTGGGAGGAAACCCACGCAGACGCGGGGATAGACTTGCCCGAGGCTGGAATCGAACCCGGGCCCCTGGTGCTGTGAGGCTGCAGTGTTAACCACTGAGCCACCGTGCCGCCCGTTTGGTGGGTTAAGTCCCTGCATAAAGCCAAAAAGAGCTTACGTAATACTCAATGGCTTTACAATCAAGCTAAACATGGGTGAGCATAGTGGCTCAGTGGTTAACACTGCTGCCTGAGCGTGCCGGATACCTGGGTTTGATTCCAGCCTCTGGTGAATGTCTGCTTGGAGTTTTGCTCATTCTCCCTGTGTCTGCGTGAGTTGCCCCTCTGTTCTGGTTTCCTCCTGTAGTCCAAAGAGATGCAGGTTAGGTGAATCGGCCATACTAAGTTGCCTGAGGTGTTCGGGGATTTTCCATGGGAAATGCAGGGTTACAATGAGAGGGGGTTGAGTCTGGATGGGATGCATTTTGGAGGGTCAGTGTGGACTCAATGTGCCCATTATAGGGATACTATGATTCTAACACCCATTCAAGGATTGAGGCTGTCCAAGGTATGTCCAATCTCTTTGCTTTTGTAGGGCTTTGATTCTTTCTTCATTCATGGGCTCGGCCAGCATGTGTTGCCCATCCCTAATGTCTAGAGAGCAGTTAAGAATCAGCCTCATTGCTGTGGGTCTGGAGTCACATGTAGGCCAGACCGGGTAAGGATGGCAGTTTCCCTCTATAAAGGGAGTTAGTGAACCAGACCAGATGGGTTTATCCTGACAATCAACAATGGATTCATGGTCATCATTCGATTCTTAATTCCAGATATTTATTGAATCCAAATTTCATCAACTGCTGTGGCAGGATTTGAACCCAAGTCCCCAGAATGATACCTGGGTCTGTGGATTAACTGTCCAACGATAATACCACTAGGCTATCTCCACCACTGCCCCCCCCACCCACCCGTTGGTGTTTGGCGCAGTGTTTTCAAAGCCCTTACTGGATTAAGCCACGAGCCAGTCAGCCGCCTTTGGCTGAACAGAACTTTCAGGCATCGTGCAACTGCTGTTGTTTACCCCATTAGGATGAAAACAGTCAAGCATAAGAGGTATAGGAGTTAAGATATTGTAGGCTGGAAACCTGCATGTATAATTTTTATATAAAAGATAACACAGTGTGACACTGGATGAACACAGCAGGCCAAGCAGCATCAGAGGAGCAGGAAAGCTTGACGTTTTGGGTTGGGACCCTTCTTCAGGAAGAGTAGAACTTGTATTTTGCTTTACCTTTAACCTTCTGTCTCTAATCCACACTGGTAAATACAGCAGTTCTAGCACTGAAGGTTTTGGGAGTATTTCTGAAGTTTCTCTAAGGTAAAAAATTACAATTGACAGCAGTTGTTTTGCAGCCAGTTTGAGAAATAATGGTTTAATTTTAACCTGAGCATTAACTTTTATGGTGTAAAAGATATGAAAAAATGCTAGTTTAAAATTCATCTTATTAATATAAAACTAGAGCTTTGACATTGCAATTACTGCTTTTCAGAAAACTTCAAGTTTTAGGAACAGATTTTAAAAAAATAGCTGCAGATGATAAAAGAAATTGAGTCCAGTCCAAATGGTAGTTCGTGAATACTGGCTGCTGTTTTGGGAATGAGCTATAATTGTTTGTTTCTGCTATTATATGTGATTAAGTCTTGAAGTTTTACTAACTTGTAAGTGTACATGTTTCTGTGTGTTTAGTAAAAACTAAATTCTAGTTTGAGGATTTGTGGCACAGTTTATGATTTTAGGATTGGTCTCTTCAAGCTGATTCGAAGTAGACATGCTGATGTTTGTTAGCTTCTTTTAATTTTGTGTTCTATCTCTGCTTTGATTCTGAATAGCTATGTACGATAGAGGAACTAAAAGTCTCCTCTCTTTCCCTCAAACCTGCACGTTACTTGACTAATCTACTTGTTTCTGTGGCATAATTCATTCAGCATGTACCTTTTAAGCTGCGGACGGAGAGAGATCTCCGGTGATCCTTTGTATTCCATGATTTTCGTTTACGTTGTCATTTAACAAATTGTAACCCGAATACAAGAGTTTAAAAATATTAACAGCAATTAATGTTCCAAGACGTTGTATGCAAACTCGAGATCAAGTATTAGACCATACAGGGTTAGAGGTTGGGTTAGGGTACATTGGATATATGGATGTAGTGGAATGAGATGGGGAATGAACACAAATGATGAGAATTGGTTTGAAGAAGGAAGAAGGTGAACTAGGGGAGTAAGAAGCAGAGAGGTAGCAGTAAAAGAGTTTGCCATCTTTTTTTTTGGCTGCAGTTGGTAGCTGCAGGAAGAAAGGGAAGGTTTTATTGTGGCACTGTTAACTCAGACACCTGTGTTCAAATCCTGCCATGGCAGATGGTTGAAATAAATTAAATGAAGATCTGGAATTAAGAGCCGAATGATGATGGTGAAACCGTTGTAGTAACAACCTACCTGGTTCACAAATGCCATTTAGGGAAGAAAAAACCGCTGTCCTTGCCAGGATTGGCCTGCATGTGACCCCAGACGCTCAGCAATGTGCTTGACTCTGGGTAATTCTGGACAATAAATGCTGGTCTACCCACACATGTCCACATTCCTGTAAACGAATGGGTGGGGGAAAAAATCCCCACCCCCTTTACAGGGAAGATTTGAATTGGTACAACTCTCTTCAGTTAGCAGAGTTTCTCCAGGCCAAGGGAGATGGAGCTCAAAATGGGCATGAGATGGTGATTCACCAACCCTTTCAGGCGGGAAACAGTTTGGCTAGATACTGATCCTGCCAATAACCACCACAACCTGAAAATGCAGTTTTTCTTTTGGGGGGAAAAAACTTGTTCCTTTGTATGGATGCAAACACAGGTATTAAATTTAAAAAACTCAGGCAACTTCTCTGTTGTAATAATTTCTAGTAAGAGACTAGAACTACCTACATGTATACTCATCAGATCTACTAATATTTCAACCAATAACTAACTGTAGATTATGATTGATTTAATGTCACATCATATTATTTGTTAACATTCTGCCATTGCAAATACTATGGTCAGAGGTGATTTTTTTTTTGCCTGGATCTTCATGGTAACAGCACCGACCAAAACAGGAATTAACGTAGTTTCTAAAATTAGATATTCCAGTCTCCGATTTTAAAGATTAAATAAATAGAAGTTTAGCCTGTAGAAACTATTATAATAACTGAACTGAGTTCGATTTGTTTGGGAGGAAGTATATTTTTTACTTTGGCTTGATTTTCAATGCCTAACCTGTGGCAGCAGTATGCAAACAAAATATGAATTACTTTTTGTTATTCCTTTTTGTACAAGTTATCCAAGCTGCCAAATGAACGTCCTTCTCTTCAAATATTACTTTAAGATCGTTAACAATTAGCTGAAACAGTGGCTAGTATTTACTTTTTCGTGGCTTATCAAGCAATACCACTTTGTTTTAGGTAACAGTGAATCATGGCTATTATAACATTGGATTAAGGGCTTCAATCTAAACCTTTTAAACTGGAGAAGGGAGTAGTACCAATTGAAACACTTTCCAGCATTTAAAATTGGATCTTGTATGCAGTGGTGGTGTCCTTTCATCTGAGCCTGAAAGCCTTGTTCGAGTTGGGAAGTCTCTCAACTGCAGGTTATAGTCCAGGTTTATTTGAAACCACAAGCTTTCCAAGTGCTGCTCCTTCATCATGAAGAGAACCGCAGAGACATGTCATTTATAGGCAGAGACATCAAAAGAGTATACAAATGGTCAGAATGGAGTGTTGATACTGAATAACTTTCTGCGAGTGATCAAAAGTGTCAGGTAGTGAGAGTAAAGTGTCAACCGCAGAAGGGATGACCTATGATCCAATTAATTGAGACAGAGCTACTTAGAAAACAATAAAAATAAGGTAGGTAGAAACAAACCAAATGGCTGAGTTAACATGATAGGTATAAAAGCTCCATGCCGAGGGTCAGACCCAAGTAACAAGCAATCCACAACTGTACAAACTAATTAAGGTAGCAAGATCATAACAAGTAATCAAGGTGACGTCAAAACAGAACAGTAAGGAAGGTTTTACAGATATAGAACAGTATAGTGGAGTTACATGCAAGCTGTCTTCATGGGTACGAAACTTGGCTATCAATTTCTGCTTGGTGATTGTGCGTTGTTGTGTATTTTGAAGGCCGCCTTGGAGGATGCTTATCTGAGATCAGAGTCTCAAGGGTCCTTAGGAGTATCCTATGCAGTCTCATCCACGTACGTCTTGCATAGGAGATTACTGCTGCCTTCTGAAGATGCACAAAGCCAACATATCTGGATCAAATGTTGGCCTATCGGTGTGTAGATATGGTCCTTGTGGCTGCTTCATATCTGGATGAAGAGCTAGTTGTCAAAGATGAAGATGTTGTGGTTGAGGATGAAGTGGGTGAGTTGTATGATGGCATCTGGAAACTGGCAGTTGGTGGTGTTGAGCACTGGGGCTGTTGCAGACATGCCGCCATCACGGGGGATGCTGGTATAGACTGCCAAAATGTCCACTGTGATGAGCAATGTTCCTGGTTCGACTGGTCTGCGAGTACTGAATTTCTTTCAGAAGCCTGTAATGTTGTGACGGAAGCTCGCGGTTCGTTGTACAATGGATTTCAAAATGCCCTCAATGTAGACAGAGGTTCTCACACAGGGTCCCTTTGCCTGTTAGATGGGACATTCAGGTGTGTTGGCATTGTGTATCTTCTGAAGGCGGTAGAAGTCTCCTACACAAGAAGTTCACTGTCATCCATGTAGAGGATACTTTGAAGGACATTTCAGCCTCTTGTCTTTGAGTAAGTATCTCCCAAGGACACAACAGTGCATGATTGCTGAGCAGAAACTGATATCCAATTTCTGTACCCATGAAGACTGCCTCAGCCATGATCTTGAGTTCATGCCGTGCTACATGTAATCCCACCGTGCTGCTCTGTATCTGTAATACCTTCCTTTTACTGTCCTGTTTTGACACCATCACCTTGATAACTTGTAATGATCTCTCTAATTAGTTTGTATGGTTGTAGATTACTCGTTTCTTTGGTTAGGCCCTCAACATGCAACTCTTATGCCTGGCATGTTATTCTATGCATTTGGTTTGTTCCCAACACACTTTTTTTTGTCACTGCCTCACTGCCTCTCTGCCTCAATTAATCTGATTTATAGGTCATCCCTTCAGCTGTTGACACTTTACTCACACCATCTGACACTTTTGATCTCCTGTAGAGACTTATTATTCAGCCTGTCAACACTCTACTCACGTCATTTCTATGATGTTTTGATCACTCTAACAGTAAATTGTGCCTGTGTACTTCACTCCACTTGATGGAGCAATGTTTGCAAAGCTTGTGATTTCACATGAACCTGTTGGACTATAACCTGGTGTGGGTGACTTCTGACTGCGTCCACCCCAGTCTAACACTGGCAGTGTAGAGGGATGTCATTACATGCCTGAATAGACTGGCTTAAAAAATAAGCAAATGATTGTTATGGTGCAATGGAAATATCCCTGCATCTGGGCCAGAAGGTCTGAGTTAAATTCCTATGTACTCCAAAAGTGTACAGTAACATATCTGAACTGATGGATTAGAAAACATCTACACTTTATTAGGGAGGTCTTGGTGATTCAGTGGTGGTGTCCCTGCCTTTGGGCCTAAGGGTTCAGGTATAACCCCACCTACTCTGGACATATGTCATTAGCACTTCTGAACAAGTTGATTTTAAAATAACTACATTCTGCAAAGGAAAATTATGGTCTTTAATTTCACTGAAACACTAGTAGTCAATCCTGCCTTTCATAGAAAGCATGTAACATGCAGTTAAATGTATAAAAGTAAGGTGAGAACTTGAAGATTTTGCTCAGGACAGAATCTCTGGTCTGTCTGAGTTGTAGTTATTTTAATTGACTTGTTTGGACACGCTATGACATACGTCCATGAGGGGTAGAACTTGAATGCCTTCTGGCCAAGAGAAAGGGCACCTGACAGTGCACCACAGGGGCCCTTTACAAATTCAGATTTCACCATCTGCCAAGCTGGGGTTTGAACACAATCCCAAGCATTATCCTGCAGCTCTGGATCACTATTTCAGTGAAATGCAACAATACCACCATCTCCCTTCTAGTTGAGTTGTAATCTTAATTTATTTTCTCATTGACTGGAGTGCATGCATTATCACGCATAAGGTAACTCTCCAACTGAGTTGGTATAAAAGCGCTCACTCATGCAAAAACTTTGAATATTGAATAAAATTAAATATTGCACTCTTAGTTTCTGGTCATTACATAAAATGCTTTTTACCTGCAAGTGATTACCAAAGAAATAACTCTCTTGTCTGGTAAAATTGGTCATGTTTCATGGTTAAATATTGCATTGGTTATCTAATACATGAAAGATTACTTGTGGATGCTTGAGATTTAGGGTGAACTTTGAGAGTGTTTCAGTGAGTTAATTTGGACTTTGACTTTACAGCTCAGCAACACAACGGCTGGAGACTATGGACTCTGCCTTTTTGTAGCATTTGTGTTTTCACGCGTCAGTGATCAGCATTCTTTGTCGCTGGAACCTGTGAAATTAGGTTATATTCCTGCATTATGTGGAAAACCATTTGAAGAAGGAAAAGTGATACAAATTGTAACATCTAGTCATTTTAATTTGACCCATGCATTACAAATTGTGGCTTCTATTTTGAGAGGTTTAATTTACTGAGTCATCCTGCTGCTTTTTGAAATTGTTTTGAGATAGTTGTTCTGTATACACGTGTTAGTGGCATTTCCTGATGAAAGTACCAATGAGCTCTCTGTGATTCCAGTCATGTTCTTTTTCTCAGACTTATTGACTATTTGTATGTGAAACATGGCTTTACATATACAAGGACTTTTTAAACTAAAGCACAGTCTGTTTAGATAACACCAGTAATAGTGTGATTGTCGTGGTTAGTAACAACACTAGTGTAAAAGCAAGAGCGTGAAATGACACTATCCTGATTTTATTCAGGAGAATGCAATACTAAGGGGAAGGCCTATCATTAAGGAGGCAGTATTAGTCTCCCTGAAGAATCTACAGTGACAGCATTCCAGTCGTCATCAAACATTTGCAAATGTGAAAATAATGTAATCACCTTAACCTGTCATCTTTTGAGCAATAATTTAAGCATCATCTTGCTTTGTTATTCCCTTGTTCTTTTAGGGTATGAAAGTCTTGGTGGATGCAAGGAATAAGCTGAGCATTCCCTGGGAAAACACTGAAAATGAAAAGCATGGAATGTTTGTCATGGCATTTGAAAACAAATGTGGCATGCCAGTGGAGCCAGCCACATTTCAACTATATGTGCCAGCACTTAGAGCACTCTGGCAAGATTCAGGAATCCAGGAAGCATACAACAGAAGGCGAGAGTTTCAATTGGTAAGTGAGAATCCCTAACAGGATGTAAGAATGAAGGGAAAATGCATTGATGCATCTGGGAGAGAAGCTTATTGTAAAAGATAACTAATCTCTATACAATTTGTACATGCCAACATGCAGTTAGCCTAAAGTGTTTTTTTACATTAAGTCACCGCTAATAACCAAGCTGTTTGAGTTCAAGGACTACTTGTCATTTGATGAATTTAGTGTTCGTACTAAAATGTCAATACTTTTTGTTCCTGCTTTACTATTTGTTGATGCATCCATTTCCTACTATGATACCACTGTGAAGTTTTGACAATAGCTGCTTTTAAAATAGATTATTAACTTGATTCCAAGTGCATAGTTTTCCTCAAGGAGACCGCTAGCATTTTCTAAAGTCACCTCCTGAGAGAACCTGGCAAATAATAGGTTTTTGCAGCAACATTTGTTAGCAAACTCTGGGATTATTGCTGGCAATGCATGACTTGTGACAGGGGCCAATACCATTATCTAACAGCCAATAAAAATAAAAGCAGCTAAAGACCTAAGAAATATACCTTTTTTAAAAAGAATCCAATTGCACCTTCATGACATCTTGCAGTGTAAAAGGTATGATTCTAAATAAAATGTAATTTTTAATGCCTGTTTTCACTTGTTATCACTGCTCAGTTACTCAATTTTAGTGGCTTTGGTTAAATATTCGATTGCTGTCCAGTTGACTAGTTGTTTTTAAACAATTGCTTTAAAGTGTAATAGGATCTAAATTCGATTTAACAAATATTTCTTTTAAGTTGCTTTGAATTTATAAAGTGTTGCCAGTATTAAAGGCATAAACAAACTGGAGCACTACATCATGCCAAGGTATAAATATTCGGTCTTCATCTTGTAGAATGTTGGATTCCAGACAAAGGGTCCAAGTTAGATTTCAACTATTCACTGATCCTTGCACTGAGCCTTCTCTATTAATGCATTTGGAAGGAAGGGAAACTGTCTAGACGAAGCAGCAACCCACACAGAGGATGCCTCCTTGTTACTTGTCCTAAGTTGAGGCATTGATCGGTTATGGGGATTTCTGCCAGCAGTACTAAAGCAAAAGGGAGACTGTTAACTTAAACCTCATTGCAGTGGGATTCTGACCAGGGAGCATCTTTGTGTGTGGCTTAGCATCACAGGACACAGTGTACTCATGTCCTAAGTTTTGCAAGAACCATTTATCCTGCATAAAATTATATATATTTCAATATGTAGTGAAAATTAATAGTTTATTAGTATGACACAAGTAAAATTGGTAGGACAGTATTTCTGGTGCACATTTTTGGATTTGTATGCATATGGCATCAGCTTTTTTGCACACTTGTAGTGGAAGGTAATGTACTAGAGGATAAGAAAAATAATAAAGTAGAAATGAGAAAACAAGGCTCAATTGTGTTTATAACCCAATAACGAGTGGTAAGAGTGTAACTTCTTTCACTTCTCTTTATCTCACTTTTTCCAACAATTGGAAAATAGATTTTAGAAATAACATCGAGCTGATGAAGTGTGAAAAGAATAATAATTCCAAGCAGTGGTGGGAGTTGGTCAGTGAGGTGGGAGGAGTGGATAGGTGGGAGAGAAGGCGGACAGGTCATGGAGGCGGGGATGAGGGGAGGAACTAGTCTTGGGATGAGGCTGGCGGGTGGGGAGATTTTGAGGGTGGCCAAGTCCACATTGAGGCTATTGAGTTGGAAGCTCCCGAGGCGGAATATGAGGTGCTGCTCCTCCAGTTTCTTGGTGGTTTGGTTGTGACACTGGAAGAGGCCCAGGATGGACATGTCATTCAGGGAGTGGGAGGGGGAGTTGAAGTGATGCAATGATTTGGATATGAAAATAGAAGGTGTGGTTAGTAAGTTTCCCAATGATTGAAGGTGTAGTAGCCAGCCCACAAGGTCACCTCAGAATACAATGGGACATTGACAAGGGCCAATAAACTGAGGAATGGCAGATGGTGTTGAGCTTAGACAAATGTGAGGTGCTACATTTTGGAAAGACAAATCGGGGCAGCACGTTTACACTGAAGGTTGTGGGGAGTGTTGCTTAATAAAGAGACGCTGGAGTGCAGTTTTGTAGTTCCATCAAAGTACAGCCACCGGTAGAAAGGATATGAAGGAGACATTTGGTGTGCTCGCCTTTATCGGTCAGTGCATTGAGTATAGGAGTTGGGAGATCACTTAGCAGCCATGTAGGACGTTGGTTCGGCTGCTTTTGGAATATTGCAATCGATTTTGGTCTCCTTGCGAGAGGAAGGATGTAGGCGCAACATTGAGGGCCGAGGGGCCTGTTCTGCGCTGTATTGTTGTATGTATAGATATGATAAATTTTAATGTCATACAATAGACAGGTAGCTTTTTTTCGGGAGTGTTTTGAAGAACGATTTTGCAATACTAAATGTTCATACTTCCAGGACAAGTTTTCAGTAGTGTATTCTGAACATTTCTCCAGTATTAAAAGTGCAGTGTGCTTGTTTTGCAGTTGTTTCATTGAATATATGGATGTTTATGACGTTCTTTCTAATTCTGAATCAGTTAGTGGGAGAGGGGTAAGATCTAGAAAGCTTTGCCATTATTAAAATTTAGTTTCAAAGATACAGATCTGGCTGGTATCTGTTGTTTTGCTCTAGAAACCAAGACGCACAGCTTGAATTTAGACCAGCAATTTGTTTGTCTTGACAATTTACGTGCTAACATTAGAAATAGGAGCAGGAGAAGGAAGTGAAGCTTGAAAGGTCAACATATGAGCAACCTTAAAGCATGTTTTCTGCAGCAAATAGCTGTTGTAGTTAAGTCTGATGAAAAAAAATTACCCCAAACATTTTCTTAAATTGCTATGCCAATAGGACTGTTAAAAGCATAAAGGAATACATACGTTATAGACAAAGCTATCAGCTCTTTCCACCTGTCTCACGTTGCTACACTCTCTTTTTCCTCTGAAACCTTGTTCCATTTTTTATCATCCCTAGACGATTACTCCAAAGCCCTCCCAGCCCCTCCATAAACCCCCTACTGTGTAAAGCACAGCAATGTGTATCCTGTCTGTATGAATCCAGTTCAACCAATCTGAAATTACCACCGGCCTCTCTTCCACAGTACAATAAAATAAACTACTCTTTCTTAGCTTTTTACTTATGGCTTTGCAACACTAATCTCTACAACATCCTCCAACTTTTGCATTACTTTGGAAGGCTCTCCTTTTTTTTCCAGCATAAGTATCTCCCTTTCTTTTCCCACCAGTAGTGCATCCTTTCCTGGCATTATCTTCCCCTTGTGATTTCTACACGTGCACAGGATCTACTTCTTTAAAGGACTTGCCAGAAGTTTTTTTTAATAACTAAGTTGTGATCATTCCTTACTAAACTTTCCCATCTTTGATCTTATTACTTTCCCTGTCCACTTAGTTTAATTAAGTCACTTGTGCCACTTTTCTTGTTAGTCACAATATAAATGCAAACTTGTTTGTTTTTAATTAGCTGTTGAAGTTATCTGCATTCAAGTTAAATAAACATTTTTACTATGAGGTGTTGATACATTGTTCATCTAATTATTTCGATAAACTGATACATCTGGCACTTACACCCACACGTTTGTGGTATCACAAATCGTTACATCCTAGCGTGTCTGTGGTTTGTTTGCATGAAGCTTTTTTCCAATCCCACAAAAGCAAGTTAACTTTAAAAGTGCGATTACATGTGACCTCAGTGGATACTTGTGGGTTGTTGCACTGTATGTGTGGATGGTTGGGGGGGCAGCTGGTGAGTAGAAGGAGGAACATTAAAAGCTCAGATATTTTTGATCAAAGTTGTAAGAATTCTGAATATCATGGCTAAATCACTGAAATTTCCAGCAGATTCTCACAACCAACATTGAATAGGAAGTACTCAGCCACGTCAGTTCCACCTAGCTCCTCTACACTGATTTAACAATGGTTAGATTCCAGTGCAACCTTGTTTATCTGTGTTGAACAAGCTTCTCCTGGGGTGGACCACACATCCATCCTTTGCTCCTCAACTGTACTAGACTATTTGATTCATTACGTCTTCAGACTTGGTGTTTCTGTCTCCAGCTCGGGCCCACACTTTGGTGGCTGCCAGCAGTTGGCAAGTACTCACTTCCCAAGGTGTAAGACCTGCCAAGTTCAGATTATGCTGTCCCCCTTTTTGAAGATGCATTGCTGCAGGTGACAACTTCCCTGCCATCGCCACCACTCAGCTCGAAATAGTTTGGAAGAGGTTGGGCCATCCACAGCCCTCTGACCCACATGAGCAATCTGAAAGAGCAGGCTGGTACCCAAGTGATACAGACATGCATTTTCTATGACAAACTTGCTAGTGTGTCCATGGATCATATCACACAAAATTGGACTTGGGATTGAAAATACAGTGGGTGGGGTAAGCATCCATTGGGAATTTCTTTTCATTTAACATTTTATTTTGTACAGATGCAGTTTACAAAAAAAGTAAAAATTTGGAAATAAATCGACTGTTCGACAATTTTTCTCACTAATCCTAAACCATGTGCATAAAACAAATTGAGAATCACTATTCTAGAGTTTTACTTTCTTTGCAGAAACTCTGTAGAGATGAAAAGGGAGAACAATCAATGTAGTATATTTGGACTTCCAGAAAACATTGGACAAAGTCCCACATAAGAGATTAATGTGCAAGATTAAAGCACATGGGTTTTGGGAAAGTCTGCTCCAGGTGGATAGGAAACTGGCTTGTAGAGAGGAAACAAAGAGTAGGAATTGATGAATCCTTTTCAAATTGGAAGTCAGTAATTACAACATTTGAAATATTGGTGGAGTCAGACTCAGTTTGATTTTACAGTTCATAGCTTTTTATCATTTATATAAAGGATTTGGATATGGACATACAAGGTATGCTTCGTAAGTGTGCAGATGACATCAAAATTGGAAGTGTAGTGGATGGCAAAGAAAGTTTAAAAGTATTGGCAAAGATCTGTAGCTCGGGTTGTGGATCAGGTTGTTGACTTGCTCGCTGGGCTGGCTTGTTCTCTTCAAAGGTTTCATCACCATGCTGGGTAATAATATCAGTGGAGCCTCAGATGAAGCAGTGTTATTCTACTCCGCTTGGAATGTATACTGTCTGGTCTGTTATGGTGAGTACTGTCATTTCCAGTTTTGATCTATATGGGTTTATATATGGGATCCAATTTTATGTTTGTTGACTGAAATATCGGTGGAGAACCATGCCTCTAGGAATTCCTGATGTGTCTATGTTTGGCTTGGGTGACTGTGGTTACTTTGTCCCAAGCCAAACATAGACACATCAGGAATTCCTAGAGGCATGGTTCTCCACCGATATTTCAGTCAACAAACATAAAATTGGATCCCATATATAAACCCATACAGATCAAAACTGGAAATGACAGTACTCACCATAACAGACCAGACAGTATAAATTCCAAGCGGAGTAGAATAACACTGCTTCATCGGAGGCTCCACTGATATTATTACCCAGCATGGTGATGAAACCTTTGAAGAGAACAAGCCAGCCCAGCGAGCAAGTCAACAACCTGATCCACAACCCGAGCTACAGATCT
This sequence comes from Stegostoma tigrinum, assembly GCF_030684315.1. Lineage (NCBI taxonomy): Eukaryota > Metazoa > Chordata > Chondrichthyes > Orectolobiformes > Stegostomatidae > Stegostoma > Stegostoma tigrinum. The sequence goes on from NC_081376.1 coordinate 14,217,282, forward strand.
TTGCCAATACTTTTAAACTTTCTTTGCCATCCACTACACTTCCAATTTTGATGTCATCTGCACACTTACGAAGCATACCTTGTATGTCCATATCCAAATCCTTTATATAAATGATAAAAAGCTCTGTTCTGTAGAATCTGACTGGAACGACTTGGACGGTAGAGTTTCGTAAACAGAATGGCTAAGCTGTCATGCAGAAGGAAGGTGAAAAGTCAATATAGAAAGATAGCATGTATAATAAATAATCTCTTAACTTTAAAATATTTTTAAGAGAGTAGGAATGTTTTGAGATAAAGCTAAAGATGAAAGAATGGTGGTGATTAATGTTTTTATAATGCCAGTGAAAGTCAGAATGTGGGTAAATTGTTTGAAAAAATTGTGAAAATAAATTTAAAACTCTAGTCAACAAGCTTAATGTTAAATCTTTGTACAGGCTGTTCAACTACAGGGACACTGCAACTAAGCCCAAATCCTGTGTTTCTATCAAGCACCTAATGTGAAGTGATCATGAGTGGGACCCTGGCCAAAAATGGACTCCGTGGCTCAAATGCTGCAGTAATAAATAAGCCAAATGTCGGTAATTAGAAATACTACTTCTTTTTAGAGATCAAAAAAGGAATAGAAGGGCCCATATTATGGAGGGGCATGAAATATAGCTCAAGACTTCAAGGAAGTAATTGGCAACCATATCATGTCAGCTACCTGAATGGACTAGTTTTCACAATTTCCTATACTGATATACTTGTATTAGTAGCAAGTAGTGAGCACATCACTGTGTGTACATAGTTTCAAAGTTTGGGCTATTTGATGCTGTGCATCTTATTTTTCTGGCATCTGCAATACTGTAACTATTGATCTCTTTTTAAATAAATTATTCACATCTTTATGCCAACATTCCAAGCTGTTTTTCTTGCTGTTGGAACTCTTCCTGAATTAGTTCCTTGTTTAAAATTAGGTTGGTGCTATATGGAAAACCTCAGTGAGAAATCCTTTGACTCACCAGTTAATATTCTTTCAGTTTTTTTCAATTTCAATGTAACTAATGAATTTGCAGAAATAGAAATCCTTGTCATTTCAAGGAAGAAGCAGAAGAATATTTTGGACGTGTCTAATGTGTTGAATTAGGCATTGAATGGAAGTTGAGCAAGTATTTTGCTTGTCAGTTTAATAATTGAATAAACATCTCTAATTCTGCTCAGTTAATGGTTTCATTTGTGATACTTGCATTGTGGTGGTGTTACATATTCATGAGTATGTGCTGAACAAATTTTCTGAAGCTTATTGGTTTCATCACTTTTTCCTCTGCCCAGCAACAAGAACCAAGTTAGATAAGCTTAGCTGTTTCTCTAATAACATCCATAAATGGAACCGTTTTAAGATACATAGATTGCTTCTTGCTGTGGAAGAACAATTGTGTATTGTTTTCAATGATGTACGGTGAACTATTTATAGAATCAGAGTTGTACAACATGGAAACAGACCCATTGCTCCAACCTGTCTATGCCGACCATATATCCTAAGTTAAACTAGTCCCATTTGCCAGCATTTGGCCCATTTCCCTCTAAACCCTTCCTATTCGTGTTTGTTAAAGATAAATTCTCAAAAATATACAGTCTGTGGAATTCGTAATAGAGGTTGATTTTATTCAGTTTGGGGAATGCGCATGTTTTAAGTGGTTTTGGTCTGCACAAGTTGAAAGAGGGACTTGATGGAAAATGTGATCACTGTATGAATTGGGTGCACTGAGTGCTGTATAAATAGCAGATGTATTCAAGGAAAATTAATTGGAGAGAGTGATTTAAAAACTTGAAATACTGAACCTTAAAGGAGCTGGCAAGTTTGGAATTTGAAGGATGTGATCTGACACCAGAGATGCAACCAGTATGCCTGTTGCTTTAAAAATGAAAGATTTGTATCACACTTGTAGATGATTAGCTGGAATAACAAATGAAAAGTACCATTTCATAAAATAATGATGACAAATTGCAACATCATAGAGGATGGTACTGGAAATGTAATTGGTATTCATCGATGGCCAAAACTCAATTGCATTGATTTCATTTTCTCTTATTGTTGCTTGCATATTTGGTGTGTAGTGAAGTAGTGTTTTTAATGTTGTCTCAGCTTAAAATGCATTTAGATCTCAAGGGCCATAATGGTGCTGGATGTGCAGTATCTCTTACAAGATGACATTAGTTTCTCAACAATATTTTAATTTCAAACTCAGCTGTTGTATAGACCTCTGACTTTTTATTGGTAAACTTTATTTGTAATTTATTGGTTCTTGGTTTGCAGCCTGTCAACCATATGGTGGCACATGGCCTTACTTTAAGTTTGGAAGTTCCATCGGTGAATGTTGGCATCTTAATTGTCCAAGGTGCATAATAACACACCCTGGTTTGACTTGCCCAATGTTGTTTCTTAAGAAAGTAAGTGAGTAACCTTGGCCAGCAGAAAATTCATTCATTGTTCAGCAAATTTGCCAAGGTTGATAGTCTCTCTTGACATTCTTGATATCCCTAAATATTACCTGTAGTACATTCTACTTCTGTACCAGTGACTTTGTTTTTGTATGTATAGAAGCTTCAACCTCTGACCCTTATTCTTTATTCACTGTGGGTCTTGCATACTCTTCTACTCAAACTTACAAAATTTGAAACTAGAAACGTATCTTCTGATTTTGAAATTGGGGTAGTTTTTGACACCTTGGTTGGATTTTGAAAGAGTTGTTATATCCTTTACGGTTAGTCTAGATTCAGCATTTTAGTCAGGGAGACATAACCATAATTGCATTTCCTCTTGCTTCCCTCATGACTTCACAGAGCAATTTTGTTTAAAGGCTTGGCAGGTTGTGTTAGAATTCTGACTGTGTTATACTGTTTATTAGTATGTGGAGGGGAGAAAAAAACTACTTCAGTCAGAAAGGAATTGTAAGTTTAAGCTTTTCAGTTGTTGTTTCTCAATGCCAGCAATTCTCATGTGTTCTTTACATTTTGCTTTTTGTGCATAATATTTCCAGTAATTCTGAAATAATACGCTTTTGCAAGTTTGTCATCTACATTTAACTTTTCAACAATGCTGTTATTAAAGCTGAAGCAGATAAGTCTGAAAATAGTTGACGCTATTGTGGAGAGAAAATTCAAGCTTAAATATCGTTTCTTCCCCAGAAAATTTTGTTGTAATTATTTAAAAGATCATGAGAAATGGTGGTAGTCTGAAGCTTCAAAGGTGTTCAAGATTTTTTTTGCTGTTTTAATTTCCATCAGCAGGGTAAGATTATGGACCAATAGTAGGTCAGTTCAAGAAATCATTCTTAGATTTAATCTTTATTTCTCCTTTAGACTTCGTTTAGTATTCACTTTTATCTTTGAAAATGCAATTTTTGATGGCAGAGCCATTCTGTTTTCCATGGTATAGAATTTCATAGTATTGGAGGAGGCCATTTTGGCATCATGTGTTTGCGATTTTTAAGCAACTGTGAGACAGTTGTGACATGTCTGGGTCATGTGGAACTTGAGCCTGGACCTGCTGGCCCTGAAGTAAGGGTACTACGCTGGTTTTACTGTGACTCGCTTTTAATTTTTATCAACTATCTCTCCAAAATTCTTGCACATAAGAAATGGATTACTTAGTAGGTTTGTGTTCTTTAATCTATGTTCTTGATGTAATTTTTTTCTTCCCACTTTTGTAAGACATAGGAGTGGAAGTAAGGCCATTCGGCCCATCAAGTCCAATCCGCCATTTAATCATGGCTGATGGGCATTTGAACTCCACTTACCCGCACTCTCCCCATAGCCCTTAATTCCTTGCACGATCAATAATTTATCGATCTCTGCCTTGAAGACATTTAACGTCCCGGCCTTCACTGCGCTCTGTGGCAATGAATTCCACAGGCCCACCACTCTCTGGCTGAAGAAATGTCTCCTCATTTCTGTTCTAAATTGACCCCCTGTAATTCCTAAGGCTGTGCCCACGGTTCCTAGTCTCCCCGCCTAACAGAAACAACTTTCCAGCGCCCGTCCTTTCTAAGCCACGCATTGTTTTGTAAGTTTCTATTAGATCTCCCCTCAACCTTCTAAACTCTAATGAATACAATCCTGGGATGCTCAGCCATTCAATGTATGTTAGGCCTACCATGCCAGGGATCATCTGTGTGAATGCTGCACACGCTCCAGCGCCAGTATGTCCTTCCTGTGGCATGGGGCCCAAAATTGGACACAGTATTGTACATGAGGCCTAACCAGACCTTTCATAAAGCCTCAGAAGCACATCGCTGCTTTTGTAACCAACCCTCTTGAGATACTTGAAAACATTACATTCGCTTTCTTAATCACGGACTCAAGGGACATATTTCAGTAGAAGACATCATCACCAAGGAGACACAATTCTTAAAGTATGGTTCTTTCATAAATATTGATATTCAAAGCTGAGTGACCTTTTTTGTTCATGTCTTTCCTTGACCTTGATTTGTGTCTGTCTCTGCACATGTCTGTCTAAACTCCCTGCCACCTCGAGGTGTTTTAATATTGGAAGCAGCTTTTGTTTAAGTCCTTCCTTGTGGTAAATCTGGAAGATTTGCTTTTAGCTACATGAGACCATATGTTCTGCACTGGTGGTACCATTATAGCAGCAGCCATATTTGGGTGTGTGAAGATAGTAAATTAGTGAGAGAGAATTGACCATAAGACCATGAGAGAGGAGCAGAAATAGGCCATTCAGTCCATTGGGTCTGCTCCACCATTTTGATCATGGCTGATAGGTTTCTAGACGACATTCCCCTGCTTTTTCCTGGCAAGTCTTGATCCCCTTACTAGTCAAGATCCTACATATCTCTGTCTTAACACACTCAACTTGGCCTCGAAAGCCCTCTGACAATACATTTCCCAGATTAACAACTCTTTAGCTGAAAAAAAATCCTCCTAATCTTGGTTCTGAAAAATTGTACCTTTTCGGAGGCCATGCCCTCAGGTCCTCACCTGTCTTAGGGGAAACATCTACTCAGCATCCACTGTATGAAGGCCTCTCGGTATTCTGTAAATTTCAATCGAACCCCTTTCATGCTTGTGAACTCCAAGGGTACAGACCCAGAGTCTTCAATTCCTCCTCCTATGATGGGTTGTTCATCCCTGGGCTCATTTTTGTAAACATTCTCTGGGCCCTGTCCAACACCAGCACCTCCTGCCTTAAGTATGGGGCATAAAACAGCTCGCAGTATCACAAATGCAACCTAACCAGAGCCTTGCACAGCCTCAGCAGTGCATTTCTATTTTTGCATTCTCGCTCTTATGAAATGAATGCTCACATTGCATTTGCCTTCCAAACTGCCAACTGAAACTCCGTGTTAACTGAGAGAATCCTGAACTAAGATTTGCAAGTCAGAGTGATAGAGCTGTACAGCATTCAAACAACCCTTCGGTCCAACCCATTCATGCTGACCAGTTATCCTAAATTGAAGTAGTCCCATTTGGCCCATATCCCTCAACTCTTCCTATTCATGTACCCATCCAGATGCCTGTTAAATGTTGTAATTGGACCAACCTCGTCCACTTCCTCTGGCAGCTCATTCCATACATGCGCCACCTTCTGTGAGGAAAAAGTTGCCCCTTAGGTGTCTTTTACAATCTTTCTGTTCTTACCTTAAACCTATGCCCACTCGTATTGGACTCCACTACACTGGGGGAAAGACCTTGGCTGTTCACCCTATCTATGCCCCTCATGACCTTATAAACTTCTATAAGGCCAGCGGTCAGCCCTCAGCCTATGATGCTGCAGGGAAAATAGCCCCAGTTTGTTCGGCCTCTCCCTATAACGCAAATCTTCCAACCTGGCAACATTCTGGTAAATCTTTTCCGAGCTATCTGAAGCTTCACAACATCCTCCTTTATAGCTGGGAGACTAGAATTGAATGCAATATTCAACACCCTCCAGGACCTTACCATTAAGTGTGGATGTCCTGCTTTGATTTGACTTCCCAAATGCAGTACCTTACATTTATTTAAATTAAACTCCATCTGCTGCTCCTTGGCCCATTGGCATGTCTGATCAAGATCCCGTTGTACTCTGAGGTAACCTTATCTAGTACGATAGTTCTTTAAATTTATAATATCTTAGTGTGAACTTACAACTAACTTCTTGGTATTGTAAAATTTTAACACCGGTTAACAGTGGTAAATAAAATACTCAAAGTAAACCACTATTGTCAGTAGTTTACTTTTAGCCATGTTGTCTTGTGACTGTTAATTCTAGCCAGTGTGTTCTGTCCTGAAGCTGCTGACAAAACTTTTGTTCTCACCAACAACATAAACCCCTTTAGTAACGGTCACAAGCTACATTGACCACTTGTGTGTTTTTTTTAAAAAAGCTACAACAAACTTAGATGCACATAGAAGGTCATTCCAGTTTTTTTAAAACTTTTATATGAACGGAAACATTATGTTCAGAAGCAACTTCACCTTTTTAAATCATGGTCCTTTCTTTTGTGAAGAGGCATAAAAGACCTAATATGGCCTTCTAGAGATGCTCAGTTTTGCAAGTTTGACAGAATGTAGGTCTGTCATGATTGACTCCTCCAAATTACCACACACTTTATGAAGATGTAATCTACCTCCACATGGCATGAGCTCTCTTGTGGACATCTACAAGGCTGCTTCCTATTCTAAAGATTTAGGTGCATGTTATGAAATACATTCTCATTGATTTCCAGAAATGACCTTCCAATGTATTCCCTCAAATCCAAATCACAGGTGTATGTGTCGATGTGTGTGCGCGCATTTGGAAAATAACTGTTTAATCATGTGTCGCTCACATCTGGTTAGATCATACTAGCTCTATTGATCTATGCTCATGCCAGTCTTAAAACGTTGGACAATTCAGGATCATCCCGGAGAAAAAAGATCTCAGGATTCTTCTCCATATGTCTGTGTAAATTACTGTCCTTTGCTTCCTCTCTGTCCCATATTGCCCAACAAAAAATGCTGCAACTGAACTTCCCTGGATTCATTTGTAGAGCTCCATCTCCTGCTGTTTCTTGTTCAAGCCTATTTCCTTCAAGAACCACATCCACATAAAGCCTTGATTCCATGTCCTCCTTTTTTTTCCCCCTATATCCTATATAACACCCACTGTAGAATATCTTGTGCATAAGAGACCTGCTTCCTGCCATTACGTCTGCAGGGTCTGTGATTTGCATCCCAGAGTACTTAAGGAGGCGGCCCTAGAAATAGCGGATGCATTAACGGTCATCTTCCAAGATTCTACAGATTTTGGAACAATTCCTACAAATTGGAGGGTAGCTATTATAACCCTGCTATTTAAAAAGCAGGGTAGAGACAAAACAAAGGTATAGACCAGTCAGCCTGATAGTGATGGTGATAGTGGTGAAGATGTTGGAGTCCGTTATAAAAGATTTAATAGCAGAACACTTGGAAAACAGTGGCAGGATAGGACAGAGTCAGCATGGACTTAGAAAAGCATATATCATGACAAATATGTTGGGATTTCTTGAGGATGTAACTCCAAGTTGATGAGGGGGAGCCAGTAGATATGACTTATTTTGACTTTCAGAAGGCTTTTAGCAATGTCCTACATAAGAGATTAGTGCATAAAATTGAAGCACGTAGGATTGGGTGTAGCAGATTGGGATGGTCAGAAAACTGGCTTGCAGAGAGGAAACAGTAGGAATAAAAAGATCATTTTCTGACTGGCAGGCAGTGACTGAAGCAGGGATCAGTGCTAGGACCTCAGCTATTCACTATATATTAATTATTTAGGTGAAGGGATTAGATGTAATATTTTCAGATTTGCAGATGACACAAAGCTGGATGGAAGGATGAACTGTGAGGAGGGTGCAGAGATGATTTGGGCAAGTAGAGTGGGCAAATGAATGGCAGATGTAGTATAATGTGGTTATCCACATTGGTAGCAAAAACAGGCAGAAAATTATTATCAGAATTGCTATAAGTTGAAGGGGAATGTGTGACAAGACCTGGTTGCTCTTGTCCACCAGTCACTGAAGGTAAGCATGCAGGTGCTGCAAGCGCTAATGAAAGCAACTGATATGTGACTTCCATAGCAAGCGGATTAGAGTACAGCTGTCTTGCTGCAATTGTATGGGGCCTTGGTGAGACTACACCTGGAATATCTTATGTGCAGTTTTGGTCTCTTTATCACCGGAAGGGTTCTCTTGCTTTAGAAGGAATGAAGCAAAGGTCGGGATGACAGGACTGCCATATATGGAGAGGTTGAATTGGCTGTGATTATATTCACTGCAGTTCAGAAGAATGAGGGGAAATCTCAGAAACCTATAAAATTCTAATAGATTGGACAGAGTAGATGCAGGAACAATGTTCCTGGTAGCAAAGTAGTACATAATCAGGGGTCACAGTCTAAGGCTACAAGGTAAACATTTAGGAATAGGCTAAGAATTATTTCTTCACCCAGAGAAGTGAACCTGTGGAATTCACTATCTATAGATAGTAGTCGAAGCCAAAACATTGTATGATTTCAGGAAGAAGTTGGATGTAGCACTAGGGGCTAAAGGGATCAAAAGTAATGAGGGGGAGAAGCAGCAACAGGCTTTTGAGTTTGATGATCAGCCAGTACCATGAAGCATGGCAGAGTAGGCGCAAAGGGCCAAATGACCTACTCCTAATTTCCTTTTATTTATTTCCTCTCTGTCTTTTGTTCCTTGAATATTTAATAACTTTGGAATGCTTTTTTGTCTATTGCTTTGAAGACTGATGCAACATATTTATTCAACTCCCCTGCCATTTCTTGGTTCCCCACTACTATTTTCCCAGCTATATTCTCTAAGTGGTCTATGTCCACTTTTTGGCTTATCTCTTTGTGTATTTGAAAAAGTTGTATGTTGATATCACTTGCAAGTATGCTCTCAAGTTTATTTCTCCCTTTTTTCCTTTGGCCATCTTTTGGTTTTTAAAACTTTCCTAATCCTCTGGCTTACTGCTAATCTTTATCAGATTGTTTGTTTCTTTCTTATTCATTTGTCCTTGACTTCCCTATTCAGCCAGGGTTGGCTTATCCCCTTTTCTGGAATCCTCCTTACTCATTGGAATATGTCTTTGTTCTGAGCCATAAACTCTTTTCTTAAATGTATACCATGAATCTTTAACTGTCTAAGCTCCAACCAAACTCCATACCCAGCTCTGTCATTGATTCTTTATAATTAAAATGGGAGGATTCTCGTGGTATTATTGCTGGACGGTTAATCCAGAGCCAGGTAATGCTCTGGGGAACCAGGTTTGAATCCTACCACAGCTGAGTAATGAAATTTGAACTCAGTAAATATCTGGAATTAAGCATTTAATAATAGCCATGAATCTATTGCTGATTGTCAGAAAAAGACCATCTGGCTCACTTAATGTTCTTTGGAAAAGAAACTGTCATCCTTATCTGGTCTAGCCTACATTTGACTCCAGACCTGCAGCAATGTGGTTGACTCTTAACTGCCCTCTGGGCAATTAGGGATGGGCAGTAAATGTTGGCCTAGCTGGAGACACCTTCATCCCACGAATGAATGAATGAATGAATTAAAAAAAAGTTAAATTGGTACTCAATAAAAAAATTATTTTGCCTATTTACTCTAATTCCATCATGGAATTTGAGTTAAGGTGTTAATTTTTTGCTTGAGCTCCACCATTAATGATTTCTTTACACTTCAAAGAAATGATGCCCATTTCTGAGTGCAGCGAGTACCTTATCCCCCACAATAAAAGAATCTTGTATTGCAAGAAATTCTATTCAGTTGATAGTTTAGTTGATTTCAAAATCGACTTCCCCTTTTCTGCATCCCAAAAAAACTAATGATGGAATTCAGTGCAATGATACATCTAGCATCTTATCTGATGCCTGGAGTTATTGACCCTGTTTGTTTATGCTGATGAATTTCACTGGAAATTTTGGTCTGGCTGATAGTATAAAGGTTTACACTTCAAACTGTATAAAAGCTGTTTCTTTTAAATTAACTAGAAGCTCAGCAAAAGTCTTAATTCTGTTACTCATCTGCAATGTGGTGGTAGCTTGGTGTGTTATTAGCTAGATTCGGGGCAGGCCATGGTTCTTGATGTGGTTGGTTGTGAACCCTTGTTTCTCAAGCACATCGAACCAACCCAAAAACTGTTATTAGTTGTTTTACAGTTTCTAATGCCAGCTGTTTCCAAAAAAGGTGAGACTGGAGTTGCTGGGCAGTGCTTACTAAAATTTGAGACCGGTTATCACAAATGAGAAACACTCTCTGTCGCATCATAAGCATGATGAGGGAATTGGAAACTTCTTTTTCACAAACAGTACGTGTAATGTTGACTGTTCCTAATATATAGGATGAACTCTGGAACTGAGTTATTTATTCATTTTTCCCTCCAGTATACTACTTCTAGAAATAGTGTGTTGAATTACAGGGATCTCTTTTGTTTCCAAAAGTGGTACAGTATGATTTTTTTTTAGTGTTTCTTCTTGGGTCAGACATGTTCTTTCATTTTTGTTTGCTTCTCACTGGAGACTTCAGGAGGATGGTAGTTTTTCTTGTTGGGTGAACAAATGGGAACACTAGATTTTGAGTCACCTAATTCCCATGTTATTCTCTTTTTCTTTCAATTCAGAAAATTGAATCAAGTTGGTGGCAGAATTTATTCCAGTAATCTAAATTTTAAAATCTAAAGCTTTGAAATAATTTTCATATGCTAGTTGGTAATTTGAGTGGTGTACTTCTATTTTCACTAATTATTCCGAATCCTCAATGACGACGGGTCATTTTCATTTGTAGGATGTAAATATCAACTTTAAATTTAAACTTAAATTTCCCAAACTCATTTCTAACAAGTTTAAGAAACAAACGGGCTTCCTTACCACTAAATGACATTCTGTGACTGTGACAGTGCTATTTCTCCACCCACCCCCCCCCCCCCCGCCTCCCGCCTCCTCCCCTATCCGAAACATGTGACATTGTTGGCTAAACTATCCTTTTCCAAACAAACTCTACCATCATTCAGCTGGTTAGATCTGTACGTGATTCTATTCTTGCTCATCCAGTCATTGCCCCAAGTCATTTGCTGCATTGCCAAAGTTACCACCGGTATCCTTAAATAACTTTTCTTGACCATTTTCCTGTATCTTCTACATCCTGCCCCTTATCAGTATTCTTTTGAAAAAAAGTGTCAGTATTAACATATAGGCTGATGACTCTAGTCTCTGGCCACTATTTATCAAGCTCTTTGTTGCCTGTAAGATTGGCTGACTTGCTTGCCCAACATAAAATCGTGGATGAAACGATATTTCTATTGACTAATTTTTGGGAGACAAACATTATGGTCCCACCTACAAATTCCATTCTCTAGTCTCAAACTATTGCTGTAACTGGGAATTATCTGAAACTGATCAGTCTATTTGCAAGGCTCTTAGCACATTTGACCCTGAGATGACTTTCTGAACACACATTGAATGCCATCAACTGAAAGCATCTATTTTCACCTGTGTAATATTATCAACTCTACTTTCCTTTTCTTGGCATAATTGCTCAAGCTTTCATCCATGCCAGCTATCTCTGGACTTGACATCCAATGCATGTCTGACCAATCTCCAGTCTTCCATTCTGTGTGAACTGAAGGTCATCTGAACTCTGCCTGTCTTTTAGCCTTCAAAGTCCTCCTCACTTTTTACACCATGTCTGACCCCCTCTCGTTCCTGGTGAATTATCACTTTGGTGCTAGTGGAGTGGTAATATCACTGGACTAGCAATCCTGAACCCCAGGCCAGTGTTCTTGGAACATGGGTTTAAATCCCACATGGCAAACAGTGAAGTTTGAGTTTAATAAATATCTGAGATAAAAAAGCTAGCTTAATGGCAACTATTTACCACTGTTTGTCATATAAACCAACCTGGTTCACTCTTGCCCTCACCTGGTCCGGCCTTCGTGAGACTCCAGATCCAGAACAATGTAGTTGACTCTTAACTACCTTCTGGGCAGTTAGAGATGGGCAGTGCATACTGGCTGAGCTGTTGATGCCCTCGTGAGCACATAAAATAAACCTGTCCAGAAAGGTATCGTGATCATGATGCTATTGGAAGAAGATACAATCCCCTAGTATTGTTTATATTTTAAAACAATGTAACATGATTTTGTTTGCTATAGCAAATAATAATCAGGTTGCATGTATAAATCAAATGCATGTAGTGCTTCGAGAAAATTGGAAACCCTGTGGAATGTGTGCTTTGGTAATGGAGAAGTTCAAGATCTTAAAATCTCGCCCAAGATATTGTAGAATTATTTGCTACTTGTGGCCAGAGTTGTCGAGTATTTGTTTTTATCAAAGCATTAATCACAAGAGTAATGAACTTCAGAGGGAAAATACCAAGGTTAAATACCTGCCGAGCACTGCTGTGGATTGAAAGATATAGATTGAAAATGTTTGACTTTTTTTTAAGTTGCATTGGCAGCAGTTGAGGGTTTAAGATCAGAATTCTCCGTTCAAAAATGCTGAAGAATGAGTTACTTCGGTTATGGTTTAGGATGTTGCTGCTTTTGGTTTTAATTGGTTTATAGTTTGGTGAGACCAAGAAAATTTTAAAAATATGTTTTATGTTTTAAAATCAAGCTCCATACTTAATGTAGCATTAAACAGAATAAGGCTTATACCAGCACGCAACCTGTCTAGCCTGGAACGTTGGAGACCAGGTCATTTCTGGTTTCAGAATTTTATGGAATCCGAAATGATCTCAAAATGCCTGAATACAACCATGCAAACTGAGACACCATAAATGTTTCAGCTAAATGTTTATATTTGAGTCCGGTGTTTTGGTTTCCATTAGCAGCGGGATTGAGTTTAAGAGTCATGAGATCTTGTTGCAGCTCTCTAAAACTTTGGTTAGACCGCACTTGGAATACTGCGTCCAGTTCTGGTCGCCCTATTATAGGAAAGATGTGGATGCTTTGGAGAGGGTTCAGAGGAGGTTTACCAGGATGCTGCCTAGACTGGAGGGTTTACCTTATGAAGAGAGGTTGACTGAGCTCGGACTTTTTTCATTGGAGAAAAGGAGGAGGAGAGGAGACCTAATTGAGGTATACAAGATAATGAGAGGCATAGATAGAGTTGATAGCCAGAGACTATTTCCCAGGGCAGAAATGGCTAACACGAGGGGTCATAGTTTTAAGCTGGTTGGAGGAAAGAATAGAGGGGATGTCAGAGGCGGGTTCTTTACACAGAGAGTTGTGAGAGCATGGAATGCGTTGCCAGCAGCAGTTGTGGAAGCAAGGTCATTGGGGTCATTTAAGAAACTGCTGGACATGCATATGGTCACAGAAATTTGAGGGTGCATACATGAGGATCAATGGTCGGCACAACATCGTGGGCTGAAGGGCCTGTTCTGTGCTGTACTGTTCTATGTTCTATGTTCTATACAACAGTACAGCGCAGGAACAGGCCCGTTGGCACACCAAGCCTGTCAATCATGATGCCACTCTAAACTAATCCCTTCTGCCTGCACACAGTCTGTATCCTCCATTAGTTTCCTGCCATTAAAGCTTTGCTAACATATCTGCATCTACCACCTCCCTGGCAGTGTGCTCCAGGCTTCTGCCACCCTCTTGTTTTTAGGAATACAAGATTGTTCTCTACGATAACCAAATACTACATCCTATCCTCCGTGCTTCCACTTTCAAAGTACCGTATTAAATTGATGCCAATGGTGTTGAGGGAACAGGTGATTTCATTCAAAAGGCTTTAGAAACTGGTGTTCTGACCAATTGACTTCCAGGCTGCAGAGTTAGTGTATTTTATTTCAAATCTCAGAGCACAGTATACCAGCAAGGCTGGATAGCAATGCCGCAATTACAAAGCAAGTACTAAATAAATTGGATAGCTACTCAGTTCAACAATTTATTACAAGGCTGTGAGTTCCACAGTTTTGGAGACCTGAGAAACAATGAACTGCACAGTCTCAATTTCAACACATTGGCATGGTAACAAGAACATATGAAAAAAAAGAGCAGGAGTAAGCCATTCAGTCCCTCGAACCTGCTGCTCTATTAAATAGTGTCACAGCGGATCTGATTGCGCCCGTAACTTCACTTTCATGCTTGGCTCCTGTAACCATAACAACAGTACTTTGTCAATCAAAAGCTGAAGAGGGTTTAATTCTGGAGCTAGCACAGATGACAGGTAGTGGCTGTTGGTTAGCCTAGTGAAAGACACGGAGAAGTTGTATATTGGAAAATTGGGGAAAAGATGAATTTTAGTGAAAACAAGAAATGCTGGAACTCCTAGATCAGGCAGCATCTGTGGGGAGAGGTCAAACTGATGTTTTGAGTCTAGACAACTCCTGTTCTGAGCTGGAGATTAATTGTAATGTTGCATTTAAAAGTCAGACTATGATTAAATATGTTTATGATCAAATATTTTTAATAGCCAATAATATGGAAGGTCAACCCACACTTCAACAGCATGTGATACTGATGAAACTACTTTTAAAGGTAGTGACATTGAATCTAGGTTATTAGGTCCAAATATTGAATAAAATCATTGCATTTTGGAGTCTAACCGAAATGTTGCACAAATGCTAGCTATTTTTCTCCTTAATCCCTTTCATTAACTGTTTCAAGTATTTGTTTATCCACTTACGTAAAAGCAGTTATTGACTTGACTGCCACTACAGTTTTGAGGAGATCCTTCTAGTTTTTGATAACACTGCGTGAATTTTTATTGGTAAAGAATTTTGAACCTGTTTTGAACTTCGAGAATCTCTGGTCTCGAATTTATTGGAAATATTCAAAGATTTTTTTTTAAAGTTATTGTCTGGCTTAGTTAGTATTTGAATTGAACTAACAAAATGTAAAGCTGTTTGTTGTTCAGTTCAAAACAGTACAAAAACATTGAATTACCCTTGATCTGATTGCAGCATGTTTTTCACAAGTTGGTTTGAACGTATGTAAAGTAAGAGATAATTGAGTTACTGATTAAAGAAGTTTAATCATTGTTGAAAATTTCACATTCATGAGGTAATCGTGCAGCTATTTATCACCATATTACTTTATAGACTATGACTTGGGATCATTGGAACTAAGTTCACTATGCGGGACCATAAACAGCAAGACTCCAACACAGGCCCCATTCCATTACAATCTCTTTCACTGTAGTCCAGTCGTCACAAACCAATAGATTATGATGGAAGTAACATTGTATATTACCTACAAATTATCTGCTACATAGCCCAAACTTTTAGTTTACTTTGGGAAACAATTTATGCAGGTACTTTTCAAATTGAAGCAAAGGTCGTCTCGCTGCATCATTGACTGCCTCTTATCAGAAGCCTTACATCAAACTGTGGACTTAAATTCAACAACAATGTGATTTAGAAGTGTTTAGGTAGTGCCTTTTGACATGGAAATATACCACAAGATCCTTAAAATGTTCAACACAGTTGCTTGCATACCTTCATTGTCTTCTATTGTAGAAAACCATAAATGTTAGAATAAAGCCACTATGTTGTTTCTTCAAAGGTATTTCTGAGCACCCATTGCTAGAGATGAGCATAGGTCAGTTCAGAACTGTTCAGTCTTGGAAGACAGATGTTGAAAATGGTGTTTATATTTTGCACTTTGAAAGTGAGACTAGTGATTTAGTGCTATGGACCAATTTAAATGGAGCAAAATCATTGCAATGGAGAAAAGAAGGAAAATCAGCGAGCAATCCCAGAATGACACACGCACACTATTTTTATGCTTCAACTTGTCCACCCAACTATTATCAGCAAAAAGCAAATGAATTCACAGGAAATTTTAAACATTTAACCTTGAACTGAAAAGAACTTAACAGAGCCTGTTCTTATTTTATTTCTGGTTTCTTCTGTACGTCAAACCAGGGAGTTGATGGACTGAGCTTCCGGTCTAATTTGAAATCTGTTTTAAATTGGTTGGTTATTGAGTCTTTTTGTTTGGAGAGGTTTCAAGCCAGCTTTCCCACACTGTCAGGAACGTAGTGGGGACTGTAGTGAGTATGCAAGCCAAGGGTATTTATTGTGAAGCGGCTGTAGCAAAGTTGGAATTTGTTTTTTTTTTTCCGGACTAGTAATTATGTAGAATAACAAAATATTTTATAGCTGAGCACGATTGACCATTGAAAACGGATTCCTCTTGACTGAGGGCGTGAAAAGTAATAAAGTGATCATACCTCAGAGTTGATGGCAGTCCTCTCTATGTGGCAGAACTAGGCAGCCTTCCTTGTGTTCTGGAAATAGATTATACTTGTTTTATGGATTAGGGCAAACTCTGTTGTGATGCTGCCCTGATGCAGAAGCTAATAACAACAGTTTGGCCGTTGAATATGCTATTCCTGTGCCACTGCTCATGATGTTGCTGTATTAAATATTGACTCCAGAGGGCACCCGTACAGGTTCTCAATCCCACCTGTTGGTTAACTGCTCCAGTTGCTTTCCCAAATATCCTAAAATTACCTCTATCACATCTGGAAATACTGTTGTGGTATTTGCATTCCTCTGAGATCTAAATTTGTTATCTGCATGAGTTTTTCAACCAAACTCTTATTGTTTTGAGACAGAAACTCTGCAAGACATTAAGACTATCCTTACACTCTACATTTTAGTTTGAAAGAATTGGCATTGTCAATGAGGTATGGTAATATCTAATAGGGAGGTTTGGAGTTTTAATCTAAAGCCAAACACTGTTAATTCTGGAAACTGAAATGAAAAATAGAAAATGTTGGAGATAATCAGGTCCTGCAAAATTTCTGGAGAGAGTATGTTATGTTTCAGGTCGAAGGCTGTGTCTTTTCAGGATCTGGAAAAGTTATGGGTTGTAAGGGATAACAAAGTGTGGAGCTGGATGAACGCAGCAGGCCAAGCAGCATCCGAGGACCACAAAAGTTGATTTTTTTGGGCCTAGACCCTCCATCAGAAGTTTTTTTTTTCATCCAGCTCCACACTTTTTGTTATCTCGGATTCTCCAGCATCTGCCGTTCCCATTATCTTTCAAGTTATGTGTTGTAATAGGTTTTAAACTATTTCACCAGCAGTGAAACTGGGCAGAAGAAGTGGTAAACAAGGGAAGTTTTGTAATAGGAACAGGAGTAGGCCTTTCAGCCCCTCAAGGCTGTTCCACCATTCAGTTTGATCATGGCTGATCGCTGGCCGAACTCCATGTACCTGGCCCATTATTCCTTAATATCTTTGCTTAACAAGTATTTGTTTCAAGTTTAAAATTACAACTGCTTTAGCATCCACTACCATTTGTGGAAGAGAGTTCCACACCCCTCTCTAATCCTTTGTGTCTCGCAGGGCGTCCTAACATCTCTCCTGAATCGCCTGGCCCTAATCCTCAGACAGGCCATCCAGTTCTAAAATCCCCAATCACCTGGACATGTTTTATTTTTATCTACCGTGTCTTTTCTTGGCTATACCTTGAAGACTTTGGTCGGATCACCCCTTTCACCTTCTAAATTGTCGAAAAAACTGGCGTAACTTGTTTATGTCTTCTTCTAACTTCACCTCTAAAGTCCAGGCATTACTCTGGTAAATTTACGTTGTACTCCATCCAAGGTCAGTATATCTTTCCGAAGGTGTGAGGCTCAGATCTGCTCACTGTACTCCAAGCGGGCTCTAACCAGGGTTTTATACAACTGCAGCATAATTTCTGCATCCTTGTATTCCAGTCCTCTAGACAATAATGGCTTTCATTTCGTGAGTGTTCTTGATTATTTTCTACAATTATTTGTAATTATTTAAATATCTATTGCACTTGAGCTCCCAAATCTCTCTGAATATCATCTGTGTTTAACTTTGTACTATCTAGTAAGTACTCTGATCTAATCTTTCTCTCTCTGGCCCAAAATGGACAACCTCTTGCTTACATTGAACTCCCATCTGCCTATTTGCTTAGCATAAAATTACAAAAGGATATTGATAGACTATCATCTATATTGTACAATGCCACCTTTGTTATCAGCAAAAATTGGATATATGTCTTTTTATGCTATTATCCAAGTCATTAATAAATAAATATGAATAATTGAGGCCCTAACACAGATCACTGTGGGACATCATTGGTCACATCTGCCAATTTGAGTACCTACCCGTTATCCATACATTCTGTCACCTGCCACTCAACCAATAGGGACCCGGCCATGTCAGTAATAATATAGAAGGCACGATTCTTGAGTGACGTAGCAATGGTAAAAGGCAAAAGGAGGCTGCGTTTGAGGTAAGTGGAACTGAAATACCAAGAAGAAAGCTGTTACCATGACCTAAATTAAAAGTGCAATATTGTAGCTGCTGCAGATCTGAAATGGATATCAAGTGCTAGAAACATTCAGCAATTCTAACAGCATCTGTGAGGAGGAAAGAGTTAAAATTTTCAAATCAAATGACTTCTTCGGAACTCAATTTCTGAAGAAGCCATAATCAACTCAAAATTCTACTCTTGTTTCTCTCTACAGATACTCAGCAGGTTA
The DNA here is from genome assembly GCF_030684315.1 of Stegostoma tigrinum. Classification (NCBI taxonomy): domain Eukaryota; kingdom Metazoa; phylum Chordata; class Chondrichthyes; order Orectolobiformes; family Stegostomatidae; genus Stegostoma; species Stegostoma tigrinum. Next base: position 14,235,756 of record NC_081376.1, read on the forward strand.
TGGAAGCACTTGAAACAACTGCACCTCCCAGTTGCAAACCATTTTAACTCCCCTCTCCTATTCCTCAGACGATGTCCATCATGGGCCTCCTGCAGTGCCACAGTGATGCCACCTGAAGGTTGCAGGAACAGCAACTCATACTCCGCATGGAAACCCTGCAGCCCAATGGTATCAATGTGGACTTCACAAGCTTCAAAATCTCCCCTCCCCCACTGCATCCCAAAACTAGCCCAGCTCGTCCCCTCCCCCACTGCATCCTAAAACCAGCCCAGCTTGTCCCCACCTCCCTAACCTGTTCTTCCTCTCAACTATCCCCTCCTCCCACATCAAGCCGCACCTCCGTTTCCCACCTACCAACCTCATCCCACCTCCTTGACCTGTCCGTCCTC